>NC_072734.1:106080064-106380064 GCF_026930045.1 Uloborus diversus
ACTTCAAACATTTTGATTAATTGTCTTTTTTTTTTCTGTCTTACATAAATCGCTCTTTGAACGCGATGCAGTATTTAAATATAAACAGCGTTGTAATGTGCATTTAATGATAGTATGAAGTGTGGAGAAACGGCTGAAAATACGGATGGCCTTTCGTTTCGCAAAGAGCATGTTCTACTTAGTAACTCAAAAGATCTCCTTTCTTTCCGCGTTATCATGCTTTGAGTCAGTAACGTTAATGCATTATTTTGACGTCGATAATGAAGCTAGATATTATTACGGTGCAATTTATATAAAGAAGAAAATTTTTGAATTGATAATTTATGTTCAATGCATTCTATACGCAGCGTCTGAGTGTCCGTAGAAATTACTCATCGTATATTTCCTCCACCGATGACATAGGCCGCCATATCATCGCACGTGTAATTAAAACGAGCTGATGTGTGCATCACATGGCTTCCTTTTACACCAATTTAATGTTATTTCTCCATTATTGGCAATTTTCATGTAATTCAATTGTCAACTTTGTAAATATCACCAACAATGGCCAAATTGAAACCAGATTTAGAAAAAAAAAAATCGCGAAATTTGTCACCAAGTTGGCGACAAAACTTGCCGACCAAAAGACGGGTGATATATCGCCAAGTGCCCACCAAATTATAACACCACTTGATTTTGCATCGAAATTAACAATGACTTCCCCCCGAAAAAGGTGCAAAAGACCCCTTTAGAACCACCCGAATGCAACCAAAAGGGGAGGTGCGAAACTAGACCCCACTAGGAGTCTACGTACCAAATTTCAACTTTCTATGACATACCGTTCTTGAGTTATGCCATTCTTAAGCATATATGAACGTGTGGTCGGGTCGGAAAAAAAAAACTCAACATTTATTCGGGGGTGAGCAAAATGGATACTAAGGTCGATTTTTGAGTGAAAAATTTGTCGCGAATACAATACTTCCTTTTTTGTAAAAAAAAGTAAAAACGGATATTTTTTTTTTTGACAAAAAATATAATTTATAGATCTTGAGTTTATTTTTCGTCATTAGCCGGCACTATAAGCTTTAAAACAAGGGGTAAATCATGAAATTTGATTGAGGAAAAAGGAAAATCTCGTGTAGCGACAGAAACACAGGATAAAGAAATAATATATAAGAAGAAATAAAAGAAGTTTCCATGACAGTCATGAAAACACTCTGTTAATGTAGTGCCTTAAAAAGAAAACTAAAATCATGAAAATAAAACAAAAAGAATAATTGATTCAAGCGGTATGAATATTATAAGGCATTTGAGGTGCATTCAATTCCAGACTGTGACGGTTATAAATCTTGAAATCCTTTACACTTCTTCATGAGTTATTGTTTTTATTAAGAGGAAATTTTCTTCTTAATTGTGTTGCCAAATGTCGCTCTCCTATCTTTCATCAAGATTAGCACTTTGGAAACAGCTGAAGGGAGGAGGAGAACTCTGCGGTTCTGCAAGACAGTTATCTGGTACCATATGATCGATTGCGGTCACGACTTTCGCATTACATATCTAGAAAGTGATTTATTTCAAAGCACAAAATGTTACATCTAAAACATTTGAGAAACGGATATGTTTAGCGAAACCAAAGAGATAGAGATTTAAACTTATTTGAATCAGCTAGTTTGTTTGCTTGATTTAATTATGCATTACAATTTAATTATCTCACAAAAGGAGTTGAATTCGATCAATATTTCTTACAATGTTATAACTACGGATTGCCTTTGGTACCTTTCATGGGTAAAACTCTTGTAGCATCGACGGTAACCGACATGCAGCCGAAATGTCACCTTTAACTAGGGCAAAAAATTGGCACTCTTAACCCAACTTGCACCTGGGGTGCAAAGATGGAACCCTGGAGAGAAAAATTGCACCCTTACTGATTTCTACTGCAGATGGTCTTCCCGCGCATGTTGAATTTTAATCCAATTTTGTACTTCATTCAATGTGAAAGTGTGATACCAACATCTTCGCTGCAACTTCTTCTTCTTTCCACCATTGAAGTGGTTGAACGTATGTCAGAGAGCATGCGCAAACAAGTCACCCTGCTATTGTGTTGCCTGTTGGCATCTTTATTAGTGACGTACATCCAATAAGAAACCAAAAGGCATCTTAACCACATTTCCTAGTCTCCATTGCACCTTGATGCACCGTTGTTTCACCATAGGGTTAAAAACTCTACCCGTTAGGCACAACTCTGGTTTTTATAGTGTACTAACTCAGACTGTTGGTTGTTTTAAAATTATTTGTAACTGCTGAACGGTTAAGGATGCAGAAACTTTCGTCCAACACTCATTTATTTTCCTCTTACTGTGCAATCAATTCCAAATTGTACAAAACTTTTTTTTCCTTGAACATTTTTATCATTATACTTAAGTGAAATCCCGTTACTTCTCACTCTAGGGTGCCCCGTATACCTACCACTACTCGTGGTTTAACCAGTTGAATCGGACCCTGAAGGCAGCTCTGATTTTTTGATCCAGACCAGAAGCCGAGCAATTCCTGGTCCAGCACCTGCAGGGGTATCCTTTCACTTGGAGAGCTTTGTGACTACGAGTATATTCAGCGTCCTCCGTCACCATTAATGAAGATCTTTGACCAGCCCGAATCGAACCCGGAACCCTCCGGTCACAAACCCGATGCCTTACCGATCAGGACACCCACGGACTAAATCCCGTTGCAACAAACTTCAAGGAACTGCAAATTTTGTTTGTCGTAACTGGAATTGCATTGTAATGGAATTCAAGCAAGCCAACTGAACATTTATTTCGTTGAAACGAATATTTTGTTGTAATGGTATTTGTTGCAATTAGGTTTTACTGCATATCGTCGACTACAGCTAAGTAACTAAATTTTGAAAACATATTTTGTTTCACTTTTGTTGAAAATTTTGTTTGAAAGAAAACGCAAATATTTCTAATTAAATAAATTAAGGAATGGTAGTTTAGTAACATTTATATGAATTAAGTCTTCGAATTCCCCAAAAATGTTTCACTTTTGTTGAAAATTTTGTTTGAAGACATAAACACTTCTAATTAAAAAATTACGAAGTGATACTTTAATAACATTTATACGGAATAAGTCTTCACATTCACCAAAAATGTTTCACTTTTGTTGAGAATTTTGTTTGAAGACATAAACACTTCTAATTAAAAAATTAGGAAATGATACTTTAATAACATTTATACGGAATAAGTCTTCACATTCCCCAAAAATGTTTCACTTTTGTTGAGAATTTTGTTTGAAGACATAAACACTTCTAATTAAAAAATTACGAAATGATACTTTAATAACATTTATATGGAATAAGTCTTCACATTTCCCAAAAATGTTTCACTTTTGTTGAGAATTTTGTTTGAAGACATAAACACTTCTAATTAAAAAAATAGGAAATGATACTTTAATAACATTTATACGGAATAAGTCTTCACATTCCCCAAAAATGTTTCACTTTTGTTGAGAATTTTGTTTGAAGACATAAACACTTCTAATTAAAAAATTAGGAAATGATACTTTAATAACATTTATACGGAATAAGTCTTCACATTCCCCAAAAATGTTTCACTTTTGTTGAGAATTTTGTTTGAAGACATAAACACTTCTAATTAAAAAATTAAGAAATGATACTTTAATAACATTTATACGAAATAAGTCTTCACATTCTCCAAAAATGTTTCACTTTTGTTGAAAATTTTGTTTGAAGACATAAACACTTCTAATTAAAAAATTAAGAAATGATACTTTAATAACATTTATACGAAATAAATCTTCACATTCCCCAAAAATTGTGTGAAAGCATTAATTTGTTTAGTTTTCGCCGAAGCAATATGAGAAAAAAAAATCAATTTGAATTTTGACACCTTGAATTCAAATTATGATTTTTGCAATCACGAGTGTTTGTGCATGTGTGTTGTGTATGTGTGCGTGTGTGTTTGTGTCTGTGTGGAGGCATGAGTGTGTAAGTATGCGTATGCGTGTGTGTTTGTGTGTATGTGTAGGTGTCTGTATGTATGCGTGTGCGTTTGTGTGTATGTGTAAGTGTCTGTACGTATACGTGTGTGTAGGTGTATGTGTGTGTGTAGGTGTATGTGTGTGTGTAGGTGTATGTGTGTGTGTAGGTGTAGGTGTATGTGTAAAGGTAGGCAAATAAGTGACGCTATCTGGAGACGGTTTTCGCCTGAGGAGCAGCATCGTGAGGCGGCCGGCCGACGGTGGTGCTGCAGAGGGAGGCGGGGGGAAAATAAAATCATAGGAATTCAAAACTCAAGTGAGAACAATAAGCAATCGTGATTGCTCAAAAAAAAAGAAAAAGAAAAAACTCGTGAACAAATGAGGCAGTGAGAAGCAAAGGGATGTAAGTGGCAAAATTAAAAATTTGGAGGTAACCAGTACACATGGTAGGTGAACCTCTCCTCTGTCTTGGGGCAAGAGATGGTGCTAGTAGCCCTGGTAGTCGCTGCTATACAGCAGGATTTTAAAAAAAAATTCAATGAAAGCCTACCTAAAATATTATCTTTAAACGCGTTTTACTCAAAACATGAAAAGGTCCACTTACATCCCTTTGCTTCTCACTGCTTCAAATGGTTCAGACGCCAATGTCCGGCATTTGTAAAATATATACAGTACTATTTATTGTCTGAGCAAGGTGTGCATTATTTTTCATCTTGAATCAAAAATACGGGCGTTTCTTAGTATTTAATTTTTATAATTCTAATTAAATGTTTTATATTTAAAGAAAGATTTTAGATTTAGCTTATACTGTTAAAACTGCAAGTTGCGTAGGGCACCTTTTAGAGTGAAACGTTGTAGCATCAGCGACACCTCCTTAAGGGTGCCATTCAGCTCCCTATCGCACACTTAAGGGTGTCACATGGAACCGTCCGGCACCTCCAAGGGTGTCATATGGATCCAAATGCCACCTTTTAAGGGTACCATGGGGTGATAAATTCTACCTTTGTAGAAGTGCCACTGGTGCTACAACGTTTTACCCTAAAAAGTGCCATATGCAACCCGCAGTTTTAACAGTGTATAGCTTTGTTTTGTTCAAATTCATAAACTTATTTAAATAAACTACTCTAATGCTTAACTTCATAAATATAATGGGGCACCATCGAACAAAGAAAACTAATAATACAAGAGTTACGAAGGTATGTCTTGTTTTGCAAGTGGAAAAAAATTACGAAAATGAAGACTGAAGAGTCTGTTTACATAAATAATAAGTATTCAGTAAAGATCTGTTGAAAAATCTATTATGATGGTTTTTGAAAAACCGGGATTCTTCCGTTGTCTACAACAATTTTGACAGATGATTTCAAACCTGTATTTAGGATTGGCAGACCTTTGTCTAAAATTTCAAGTTTTACAGAATAATTAGCACATAATGTTACTTCAAAAAATGAACCTCTAGCTCCAAAATAAAAATGAAAAATGAAAATGATCGTATCTGAAAGCCGAACCAAAAAAAAAGCAATTGTGGTGACGTAAGTAAAGGCGATTAGGAATGCTGACATTGACCCGCAAAAAATTTCATTGAAGTTGAACACGAAAGTAGTTTAAAAAAGTGGAGGGGGGATCTAAGCCATGTGGCTCTGCTTTACACACACAAAAAAAAAACACATTTGATGTATATAAATTTAGTTAAATGATAAAAATTTTGTAATTTCGGTGAGAGGAGACACAATTTTATTTTGAATAATTTTTAATTCTAGTTTTGATAAAAAAAACTGTATAATTACCTTTTTTAATTTATTTTTCAAAGGCACCATTGGAGCAGGTTTGAACAGGAATATTAAAGTTTTTAAAGCTTTACATAATACAGTAGAACCTCCATTAAGGGACACCTCTATTTGAGGGACCTTTTTTCTGGTCCCAGTCCCTTTGAATAGGGACTTCCATGTATTTACCTCTAATTAAGGGACACTCTGTTTAAGGGACAGTCACAAAGCCAAAAAATAATGTATAAGCGCATAAGATATAGTGAATTTACTGGAATTCAAGTTTCACTTTTCCTCCAAAAATATAATTTGAGTTAAGTTTGACTTAAACATAGGTATGTGAAGGAAATAATGTATTGTAAAAAAAAAAAACTTGCTGAAATTAACATGCATGTTTTGCCCGCTCAACAACTTATTTAAGTATATTCAGGGCTGACTCACAGCAACTAATTAGCTTTGGATATAAAACTTAAAATTTGAACATTAATTTTAATTCCCATAGTATCACATTGCAATTTACATAACATAAAGCAAATATATGTAATGAGTTACTTCAAAATTATTTCTGTATGCTATAAAATTTACCATTTCAAAATTTGATTAAATTTTAATTAATAAAATAATATAAACTTTGAATTTTGAATAATTATGAATTTTATTTAGCATATAACAAACATCTTCAGTATTTAATCATAAGGGTTAATTGTCTTAGTGTTAATGTTTATTGTGTGTACACAGCATGCATCAATTTATCCACCTCCGAATAAGGGACACCTCTATTTAAGGGACAAAATGTCTGGTCCCCTTAGTGTCCCTTATTGAGAGGTTCTACTGTATTTAATTGTAGAAAAGTTGATTTTGGGTTTACATGATAAAAAAATACCATATTTTTATCACGTAATATGAAAACGATAATAATTATAATCTGAATAAGGAATAACATATATGTTGATTTTGTCAAAACTTGCCCAAAGGTGCTCCCCCCCCCCCCCCTCTGGTAAATAAAGCACAGTTGAGGTGGCATTGGCGACATCTCCGACAAACTTAATAGCTGTTCTCCAAAAAGTGAAAATGTAAACATTTGAAGACGGAGAATCGTACCACTAAAACATCGCTGATATCAGATCCAACACGCATTTGAAGAATAGGTATTTTAACGTGTAGTTTTTTTCTTATTTCTAAATATTAAATAGGATATTGTCGTCGAATTTCGATAATAATAGTAAAAAAAAAGAGCAATAGCGAAATAAAAGAAAATAGAACTATTATGTAATTGTCTGGAATCATCAGATTCCAATAATAATGGGCGGAAATAATTTGTTAGACTCACTTCAAAAACAGTGGACGCAGAAACGTTCTTTTCCTTTCTCGTAAGATTCAACTGTTATCAAGAAGTACATCGTGTAAAATGATTACACTTAAGTTTGGAATTCCCCACAGAAACCTTTAATAACGATAAAATTGACTTGTTTGGCAAAAGTTTAAAATGATTTAAGCCACCAGAGTAGTACTGTAAATCCCTCATTTATTGCAATCGATTTTGCTGGTTTTGTTTATTGTTTACTGCTAGAAAATCGTCCGTCAAGGTATGGCAGGTGAAAATTGTTTCTACATTTGAACGAAGCAATTGCCTGTTTGGTGATATTTTAATAGCTAAAATTTTAACCCTAACTCCAGTGGATTAACCTAAACTCTCGTAGATATAGCGTTCACTGTTGACCCCTTTTTGGTTTCTTCATTCTCCTGAAATGAGTTTTACCAGTAAAACAGTTAAGTTACCGGATACCGTTCAGCCTAGTCAAAGTGAAGCCTTTCATTTCATGTCAAACATTACCAAGAAATACTATCAAATTATCATGCCGGAACGCGAGTTTCATTGTTGGTAACGTCAGGAACGTTACTGGATCATTCGCTATTATATTATGTGAGGATGCCTAATCTTTTTTTTATGTATCAAATACGTTCCTAGGGAGAGTCTGTGTCTATTTTTCCACAAAATCCCAGTATAAGTTATCGATCACATAAATTCATTCATGGGGGGAAGTTAGCTAATATTTTTCTTAAGTTCACACATATTGTCTCCGATTGATTTTTATTCGGTTTAACTTTTTGTAAATCCATGGTGAGGGAGAAGGGTAAGGTTCTGTTTAAATTTTTCTCGAAGTCCATTTTGCTCGCTCGCAATTATTATTCATTCAGTTCAAATTTATTGACCTATTGTATCCGCTCTGAGAGAGCCGGGGTGTGCTTCTATTATCTCTAAAGTCTACATTGTCTTCGGGTTTTATTTATTCGGTGTAATACGTTGATCTACAGAATCATTCGGAGAGAGGAGTCTATTATTCTTTTAAAAAGTCTATACTCTCTCCGTTTCTTTACGGAAAATTTTTATTTGTTTTGAGATTTGCACTGACTTCAGATTGAGTGAAAATATGACATGGGTCACCTAAAAGAAGTTGCTTATATTCACAGTTGTTTTTCCACCGTTTTTAAGTTTTTAACGAAATGGCGATGTTTTGTTCAACTTGATCCATTGCACTGGGGTCAATTTGGTACATGTACGTGCAACAATTTAATTCCCAAATTTAAGTTTTTTTTTTTTTTCTTCTTTCCAGAATCGACGTGACCAAACGATGGGAATTCCTCTTGAAATAATTGAAAGATTATTTCAAGAACATATTTCGGAGAAGATACCTATGATGGTAGTATTAGTTGTAAATCAAATTTAAGTTTATCATCGAACTCTTGATTGCTACTTCAAACACTTTATGAGATTCTTCTTTAAAAACAACTCTGAAGAACTTCAATTCGTTGCTTATTACGCCAGCGTGACAGTTTCTTCTTTTGCGTATCAACTTGACGCACCTCGGGTCAAGTTGATACATTTCGAAAAAAAAAAAAAAAAATTAGGATTGTTTTCATGTGAAAAAATTATGGCAACAAGGATTTTGAAATCATTATTTGGCAGGAAGCTATGATAATAGAATGAAACACATGAAATTTTATTTTGGTACATATTTTGGTTTTTGTATGGAGGAATACTTACTGCACCTCCTGGATTTTAATTTGTTAACTTCGTGAAGTGTTTACCAGTTATTTTCAGAACCAGATAAACTGAATAGGCCAACTAGGCAGTGGCCTAGGGTCCCCGCGTTTTAGCCCCCCCCCCCCCTCAATCAGCCAAATGGCTAGCCCAGTTTTTGCCAATGGCTAAACAAAAACAAACCCAAGTTTATAAAAAGTCATATTCTCTTCATTTGTGATGATATCTTTAATATTAATCCCTTAAATATTTAAAAATAGTTCAATTTGATTATTTGAAACGTATTTAAACTATGTAACATCAGTCACAGTAACATCAGTAACATTTCTCTTTTCGGTAATAAACCTCAAACAAATTGCACAAATGCCATTAACTGCTGCAGAAAAGCAAAAAAGGAGGCGAGATAATTAAGAAAAAAAGGAAAACATGAAAATTACAAAAAGTAAAGCAAAGTAGAAGCTAAAAAGAGCGGACGATAAAAATAAATAAAATAATATTAAAAACCTAGCATAATTACCAGAGTTAGTTCAGAATAGAACTAAAAAGAGAAATTAGATGATGAAGTAGAACAAGAGCAGAACAAATTTAAAGTATTGAAGTCACAGGTTTAAATTATTAGCTGCATTACCCCTCTTTAAAATAATGAAACCTTGGTAAAATCTGTTAGTTATTAAAAGCGCTCTTTGTTATATCTTCAAAAAAGAAAACTGCAGTCGTAAAAAAATTTCCAACATGGAATTTGACAAACAGGTACAAGTAATTCTGAATGTAATACATTTGAAAAAAAAAGTACTATATCATCAATACAGAAATATTTCTGAATGTCACAGCTTCATGCAAATTTCAGAGCTATCGCCATCCGACTTGCAGTCATGTTATAAAGAGTTATATTTGAGTAATATTTTTTTAACTCATAAGCTGCAGCAGGTGTTTAGCAACAACACTTTTTTTTTTTGCAGTTAAGGAGGGAATCACTTCCAGCAGAGAGAACATGTTCCAAAATTGTTGAAAGCAACTGGAGAACGGGTTCTTGAAGAATTTGACTAAGAATTATATCACGAGAAGTTAGATGCATTGAAATTAAAAACTAAGGCTATTTAGCAACTGTCAAGATTCAAGCAGAAAAACATTGGAAATAGCCTGTCAATGTGAAATGAAATTTATTATTCACATGAGAAAGGAATAAAATAATTAGCGTACTAGGTGTAATAAATGCAACAGGACTTTTTATTTTATGAAATACATCAAAAGATAACTTTTAAAACTTTATAAATGCAGTTTTCTTGTAATTTAAATACAATTTTAAACAAAGCATGTGCTAATTTCATTTTTAATTAGAAATAATTTAAAATTGCAGTAATTTATTGTAAATGTAACATCAGTCACAAAATCTTTGTATCATCAGTCACGGGGGTTAAATAATTTTTATATTTTCCGTTTTTAAGTTTCTCGAATAAAACAAAGTGTTTTCATCAAGTCTAAAATCTCTACTTTAAGGGGGAAAAATCTGTTTATATTTTACGTTATTAGTTTGAAGAGGATTTCAAATTGGATATAAGTCAATTTTCTTAATGTCTCTTCTGCGTAACATCAGTTACGTTTTTTTTATTCCCCTTAATTTCATATAAAAAAATTTCCTCAAGTCTGAAAACAAGTGTGGGGGCAGTGATGTACCATATCATGATATTTTAGATCAATTTCAGGAGAAACAAAATTTAATTTCAAGGCAGTGCTGAATTTGTAAGTTAAAAATAGAGTCAAATTGTAACGTCAGTCACCGTGGACAGACCCTTTGGCCTAAAGCCCCCTGATAGGGTCCTCGTTCTTTTAAATATTTAATACTTACTGCAGTTTTACAAATTTCAAAAAAAAAAAAATAAATAAATAAATAAATAACGTTTTAAGCCTTTACCATATGTGCCTCAAAGTTTAAAATATGTTTTATAAATTATTGAAAACAAATGATTTAGATGAACAGATGAATAGATTAGAATTCACATTTTTCCCCATGATATTTGACATCAAAATCTTAATATTAGCAAAAAAAAAAACAAGTTATTGTTTGAAGAATATATTAGTATTTTTCCTTGTTTTTAATTTGAAACATTGCAAGTTTCCATAGTTTCATCGGACTAGAAATTTTAACTAAAAATAAAAGTAATTTATTGTTTAACAAATATACTTATATTTTTCTTTTTCTTTTTTGAAAACATCGAAGGTTTCCATAGTGTACAGCAAAGCTTACAGTTATCAAAGGATTAAATAACTTTCCATCGTGCAAAAAAAAAAAAAAAAAAAATGTGGTATTTTCAGAGGATTTTTTTCTTGCTGTCTTCTTCTCTCTGTTCTTAAGAAATAATATGACTACAGGAATAACAAAGAATATGCTCTTTGAACAAAAAAAAAATTTATTCACATCATAACAGTACATGAGTTTTTTTCCTTCAATAATTGCAAATACATGACTCACTCAATTCAGACGCCTCAACACTGAAACAATATTTGGGTTCTAATTTATTTCTACAAAAGAGAAAAGAAAGATTTTTAAAAATATTTTTTGAATTTTACAATTTATTGTACAAATAACTCTCATGGGCATTTTTCCAACTTTTTCGCTTTTCGTTTAAAACTTAGTAGAAATTAGAGAATAGCTTATAGAAACTTTTTTTCTCATTGAAAGCATATTGAATGAAGCCAAGAACGATAATTTCATATAATTTCTGCATATAATAATCGTGGGTGATGATTAAGCGTTTTTTTTTTTTTAATATGAATGAAAAGTTGTATTGCTGGTAAAACAATTAGTCATATTGGCTTGTTAGGGCCGGAATAATGATTAAAAAAAGGGGGGATGCGAGATTAATCTATCGGTTTACATCGCCTGCATTTATTAAATAACTTCAATTTAATGATAAGCTCTATATTAAGGTTAAATTAAGAGCATTTTTACCCTAAATTTTTGGATGCGAATTAAGTACACCCACTGAATAGTTTAAAATGTTGACTACAGATGAAAAACACTTAATGTAAATTTTAAAAAATCTTAAACGTTTAAATATTGAAATTTGAATTTTGCATTTTAAAACTCTACTCTGTACCAATACAAATTTTGAAGGATCGCTGTAATTGGGCAACCACAGTTCAAAACGTAATGAACATTTAATAAACTCTTTTAAACTTCTTCTCGATATTATGTAATACAATGACATTAAAAATATAGCTAAGATTTTTTTCTTTTTTTGAAATCTAGTGTCAAACTTTTTGACAGAACTGTGAAATTGATGACATAGTTGTTAGAAAAAGCAATAAAACCGATTAATTGAAACCAAATAATTTTAATTAATCATAGGATAAATTATGTGACAAAAATTCAAGGCTGTTTTGAAATGTATTTCTCAAATTTCAGCAAAACGGTAATTAGTTTGGTGGGACACAATTGTACACAAGGAGTCCAGGTTTTTTTTAAATACTAAATGATAATGCTTCGAATTATCACTTGGAATTTCACAATACAAATTGTAACAGCAGCAAACATTTATTTTATACTCATTGAATATCGTCCATCAATGCTGTACAGAAGAGAAACCTTGTGCGCGCAGGAATACAAGGCTGTTAAACCGGCCCATCAGGCGCAGTAACAAAGTTCATCGTCCAGTCCGATGACAAAATGAAGTTCACTTTAAAAGCAAAATTGCATGCATGTATACATTGAGAAACCCTGCTTTTGGAAGCAGGGAGTGATGTTCAAGCAACATACGTACACACATAAACACGCATACACATACGTACACAATATACAACGTACCATGATCGTCTCCAAACAGGGTCGCTGTCCCAATGAAAAGTGTTAATGCCTGACAAATATTGAAGGAACTATAGCACGGCTACAAAACTGAATCCTGATAACTCACTGGTCATCTTTGCTTCAGCTTGTCATACTTCTGCATACCATAATTCAGTGAAATGAAGGTGAATTAGCGAAACATCGCCTTGGTGGTCGAAGAATGATCTGCTCTGCACCATGGACAGATCTCATACTTCACTTCATCATTCTCTACTTCATTTACATTTTTAGACATGGTCTCGTGTCTAAAACCTTTGTTCTAATGAGCAACTTCAATCTTTTGAGGAAGCAAGACAGCAATGACTGCCCTTGATCTTTCGGAGACGACCATGCAATGTACAGCGAGGTGACATCATGGTACTTTTGGCCACTTCAGTAGAGAGGATTGAATCTATACATTGCAGAAAATGTTCGGGGTTTAAAAAAGAAAAACTGAGGGAGGAAGGAAAAGCTCTAAGTGGTTGTTAAAGGGATCCAGTGTGCACATACGCGTTCTCTTTCTTCCATTCAAAATTTTATACACATATATTGTAACACGTTTCACTTGGCAGTCACTTCGGGACCCATGGCTCCATTTGGAGGGCCTAGGGGAGGGGTACTACCTACCGAAACAGGAGAGTTGACGCTTGGCGGTTCTGACTGACTGTTTTCGGAGTCACTACAGCTCCCACTGCTGGAGCCTTTCTTGTCTGGGTTGCCGTTGTGCGTCTTGACGTGCTTGCTGAGGTGATCGGAGCGCATGAACCGCTTGTTGCAGATAGGACACGCGAACCGCTTTTCCCCCGTGTGGGTCCTCAGGTGACGCTGCAGTTCGTCGGACCGCGTGAAACGTTTGCCGCAAAACAGCCAGTTGCACACGAATGGTCTCTCGCCCGTGTGCCACCTGAGGTGGGCCTTCAGGTGGGACGTTTTGCCGTAGACTTTGCCGCAGCCCGGAATGTGGCAGCTGTGTATGTTCTTCTTGCGCATGTGGGCCCCGGCGGGCCCCAGACGCTCTGCCTCCTGGCAGTTGGGGCAGTCGCAGGTGGCCCTGCCGCTGTAGCGACGCTGGGAGCGGGGCGAGGGCATCTGGGACAGCCCGGGCTGGCTCAGGGCGAAGGGCCCGCCCACCGAGGGCCCCTGCGCCGACGGAAGCATCGACTTGTAAGTGTCCTGCAGCAAGTGCTGTCCGGAGGACAACATGTGTGCCGCGTTGGAGGCGGCCAGGCTCGGACCCAGGCCGTAGTCCGAGGTCGGATAGTTGGCGGGCAATCCGGAAGAGTGCAGGCCGGAGGCGGCACCGGACATGTCCAGCCAGGAGCCTGCGCTGGCCCCGTGCATGTCCCACCAGGACGTGGAGTTCAGCGAGTTGACTGAAGACACCTCGGACTTGATGGCACCGTGGGGCGCCCCGGCGACGTTCATGTTGAAGGCCCAGCTCTCGTAGGGGTGATTGGCGACTCGCGAGTACATGGAGCCAAGATGAGACGAATCGCCGTGAACCTTTCCGAGGAGGGGAGCCTGCGATCCGTCGCCTTGGGAACTCGTCACCGCCGCCCCTGGATAGAAAAGGTTCTCTCCGCCGTAGGAGGCCGAACTGCAGGCTGACGTGACTATGGGCCGCTGGTAGTTGAGGTGCGCTGGGGCGGTGCTGTTGGCCAGGGTGGTTACTCGCTGCGAAGCGAGGGGGTGCGCTCCGGGACTGGAGGTGGGTTTGCGCCCCTTTCTTCCAGGGGTGGAAGCCCTTGCCAACGGCGGCGTCTGCGAGCGGAGGAGGGCTCTTGCTGGCGAGCTTGTTACATTGTGCGGCGAGCATGGCAAGGGGCGTGCCTGCGAGTCGAGGATGTTCCTGCAATGAAAAATACAGAAAATAAAATCCACTGCAATGCAAAATTACACATGAAGCAACTAGAAACAAAAGTGTGTTAATACCTAAGTTTAAAATGTGGAGATACCCAGTATATATGTTCGAAGAAACCCTCTTCTGTTTTGGGGCGAAAGAAGGTAACAGTAGTCACCCAATTTTAAAAAATGAATGAAAGCCTACCGGTGTGTTTGAACTTTGCACGCGTTATGCTCAAACTTTAAAATGTCCACTTACAAACCTTTGTTTCTCACTTCCTCATATATTAGTTTCGTGAGATTATAAATTTTTACTTAAGTATTCTTAGCTATGTTTATCATCAATAACTGTAATGCGACTCTATTCTAGTGAAACAACCAAAGACAGAAGTATGGATATTTTGTCCTTCAAAAAAAGTTGCAACTAATTATTAGCTCAAGTATCGAAAACTTGTGAGGGATTGAAACAATTGTTTGTCCCAATGGTGTCACGAATAACGTTAACAGCTATGAGCGAAAATTTCAAAGCACTGCAAATGATGCTTTAGAGCTTCAACTGCTGTTAATCTATTGATTTGGTTTGAACGTTCTAAAAAAATGCTATGCACAGCGGCTCTACTTCCTTGTCTTTGGTCGAAAAATACCAGAATGAGCCTAATATTTACTGAATCATTTCTCAATATTGCATTAAATACTTGTATTGATTTATTTATCTTTATTCCGCCGAGATTAAAAAACAAAAAACATTCTATCTGTTTTGATTAGTTATTTACATTGACAGAAAACAGAATAATATGAGACAATGCTAATTTAAAACAATCAACAATAGTATTTATCATAATCCCAAAGTGTTGTTAGAATCTGAATGACTCCTATTTTTTGTAGTAATTCATCCTTTTCCTTTTTAACCACCTAGGGGATAGTGATTCCATTCCACTACCTTTACTTTCGTACCTTACCACAACGTGTCATTATGCAGAATACATGGCTTTCACTTTCTGATGAATTTTCTTTCTTTTTTCTCTTTGTCTCTTCGTATTCTGGTCACACCACGACGAAAAAGATTACCAAGTTGGCAAATTACGCGTCTTGTTTATCATTAATGCAATAATTATAGCTCTCAGCTATTCTAATTCTCCCTCCTACTTTGCATGCCCTACGGTCAAAGCATCCGTCAACGTGCATTCGAATGGTGAAAAGATCATGGGCAGGAGGAATAATACCTTTAATACTTGCACAACGATCCCATGTCAAGTTATGCAGCTGCTGCCTGCTCCTATATGCCAGGTGTAAGTTAGTTGATTTCTTTTTACGGCCTAAACTTTGAAAAAAGAAGCGATTCGATATAAGTTTAAAATACTCAGTTATATGTTTATCATCTACTGGAAGTTTTAAATCAATTTAAATAAGGTTAGGCTGCTAGGACAAAGACAGTCGAATGTCGAGATTGGCTTTTCCAGCTGTTTTGATTGTACTTCAGATCATTGAAGAAAATCAACCAGATTGCAGTTAAACAGATGGTTAAACAAACCAGATTATCAACTAACCTGCTGATGTGGATGGGAGGGGGGGGGGGGGGGGGTTCAAAATTTATGAACAAATAGTAAAGCTCGAGATAATGAGTTCTGAATTAATTTTGATTGAAAAATAATCCCCGTAGGAGGAAGTGAGAAGCAAAGGGAAGTAAGAGGACTGTATGAAGTTTTGAGTAAAACGCGTTTAAAGTTCCGGTCCAAGGTAGGCTTTCATTAATTTTTTTTCTAACTCATGCTGTATATGGCAGCACCTAACAGGGCTACTAGCACTATCTCCTGCCCCAAAGCAGAGGAGAGGTTACCTTACTAATATTACTGATTATCTCATTTTTTTCTTTTTAAAGTTTGGCACTTACATCCCTTTGTTTCTCACTGTCTCATATGTAGTTGAGGCAAACTTATCCTGTCAGCGTCATAATGCTGTGATCAGGATCTACTAGTTTTCATAATGTTGCCTGATTAGGTTTGCTCTAACTGTATAGTTGCGCCCACTGGAAGCAAGAAAGTGCCAATCTACAGCTTAGTTAAAAGTAACGAAATGTGAAATTGTTGACATCAAATGCTTGCAGCAGTTGTTGACATCAAATTGCGACGTAGGTTCAGCTATACATCAATAGCTAGCTATACAAACAACTATCAAACAACTACCTCTCAAACCACCCGCAAAAGTTGAATGGGATATCGTGAAGTGAAGTACGCGATGCAATACGATGCAGGCATAGCTTCAGTCTTTTAAATATGCATGCTGGAAATACAAATATCGTAAGAACATTTATAAAATTACATTGCACTTTGCCTCCTTTACTGGCTCTAAACTGCCAAAACGGATCGCTTGCATCGATAAAAACCGATCTACAATCCCTCATTAAAACATTAAAAAAACACCAGCGCGTACGAAAATTGCTGCTCAAAATTCCTACGTGTACCCCCAATTAATATCCCTTTCCCACCCTCTCTCGAATTTTTGCTTTCATTCTATTTTGCTCGCCTGCCTTGTTCCAGACAGAGATGGACGACCCAAGGTGGGGTCAAGCGTCATTATCAATGGGCGTGGATTTATCTATCGGATCGCCCCCATTAACTGCAGGGAGGGGTGTCGGGCACTACAAGCAGGCGATAACGATCAGAGAAGAAGGGGGGGGGGAGGGATAAAGTTCATGTTTTATGCATCGGCACCAGCAAATTATCATATCGACGATCTTCTGGAGCAAAATTATTTATTTTCCTCGAGTCTGTGGTTTCTTACGCTGCTCCGTTTTTTTGTCGTTTAGGAACTTATTTCCTGTGCTATAAATACACCAAGATAGCACTTAAAGTGCAAGGTAGCAAGGGTTCCGTTCTTCCAGAATGCTACCTTGAAAAACTAAATTCCAACTGAATTTAAGAATTGCTTGTTAACTTTTTAAATTTTCCAACAATCTATTGGCCGAAAAGGAATTGATGCAGATGTCCAGTGATCCGAACTCCACAACTAGGAACAGGGAGGGGGGGTGGGGGTCCGGAGATTAAAAAGTGCCCCCCTCCTCATGCAATTTTTGACAAAGCTCTTGTAAGGTTCTTTTCAAATGTATTTTTTTGGGGAAGGGGGGGGGGGGGATCCTTTGAAGCCAATTAATCTATTTTACAGAAATCTTATATACAAATTTACTAAGTGTATAACGTAAAACCCAAAGAGGATCACATACCGAGGAGAATTTGCAGAAATATGTAAAAGAAGAGTCACGAGAAATTACAATAGAAGACAATTATTCAAAATATAGTTTTTGGTCTCATGTTTATTTAACTTCGGAAGTAAGTTTTACGTAGTCATCCCCCCCCCCCCCCAACAAAGGCCTCCCATAAAACCTTCTCCATTTTCTCAGAAACTAAAGAAATGCGATGAAACAAACCATGAAACAGTTCACATGAACCTTTTCCACTACAACCCCCATAACTCATTTTTTACTCTTCCTCTTGAATCGAAGTAACTTTTTGCCATTGGAACTCTAAATTGTTTGGCTGGTTTCAGCATTTTCTTGTTCATCTCCGAAACTCAAACTTGGTTTCGAAATTCAAGACTGCAGAAAACGGTAAGGTAATGGATTGGGAAATTGGACGCATCCAAATTTGCAAATGTAATGCCTTTTTACTGCCTTTTACAAAAAGGGAAGTATTGCATTCGCAAAAATATTTTCACCCAAAAATTGGCCTTAATTTCTATTTTGCTCACCCCCATATGAATGTTGAGTTTTTTTTTTCAACCCGACCACAAGTAGATATGTGCCTAGGAACGTACAGACACCAGAAATATCCATTTTGACGATCCCCGAGTTAATTACAACGAGTTTTCTCGTGACGTCTGTATGGCGTATGTATGTGCGTATGTATGACGCATAACTCAAGAACCGAATGTCCTAGAAAGTTGAAATTTGGTACGTAGATTCCTAGTGGGGTCTAGTTGTGCACCTTCTTTTTTGGTTGCATTCGTATGCTCCAAAGAGGGTCTTTTGCCTCTTTTTGAGGGGAAATCATTATTAATTTCGATGTAAACCCACGTGGTGTTATAATTTAACGGACACTTGGAAATATATCGCCAGTCTTTTGGTCGCCAAGTTTTGTCGCCAACTTGACGACAAATTTGGCGATTAATTTTTTTTTTTTTATTTTTAATCTGGTTTCATTTTGGCCACTGTTGGTGATATTTAGAGAGTAAACTATTGAATCATATTAAAACTGCCAATAATGAGAAAATGACATTAAATTGGAGAAAAAGGAAGTAATGTGATGCACACATCAGCTCGTTTGCAGAAAAAGTACAGAGTTTCAAATTTTAAACAGACATAAACTGCTCTAAAAAATTGAACCGACACTATTCGAAAATGTCAGTACAAAGCAGCTAGAAACAAAATCAATTACATAAATATCCAAAACGTACAACCAAATATGAGTAAATGACGAAGTCACGAAAGATGAAGAAGCTTTCATTATACAAGTATTCATATTCGTACACTAAGATTGATGTGTATTGCGTATGATTAACAAAGGACTTGGCGACGGTCGATTGACAAGGTGCCCATCCCTTAAGGAGCTCGGCGCAGAGTCAGAGTGGTATAAATTTGACAAGTTGAATGTGGGGAGGGAACGACTATATCGACAAGGGGCCCGCCTTTACAAAGGATGACCAAACAATGCCATATGATGATATATAATTCAGGAGTACACTGTTAAAACCGGAGGAGCCAGATAGGTGCGATTTTCCACCTTAGGGTGCAAAGACGGAGCCATAGAGAGTCACAGAGGCTAGGAAATATTGTTCCGATATCTTTTAGCACCTCAGTGGATGAAAGAAGGTAATGAAGGGCCATCAGCTCACGCAGTAGCCAATAGCGACTCTTTTCCTCCGCAAAGGTGTCTCGCTCGCACATGCGCTGTGCACTCCGGGATAAGTTCAGTTCAGCCACTTTAACGACGGACGACGATGCTGCAACGTAGTTGTTGATACATTAAATTTTCACATTGAATTGACAACTAAACTGGATTAAAATTCAACATTTCTGGGACAAACCTTCAAAACCTTGCGTAAGTACAGTCATTTAATCATGGTATAACATTTAAGGCTTTCCAACAGGCTTTTAGTGTTTTCAGAGTCGAGTTTCAACAAAGTAAATTGAGTACTACTACTTGTTTATAGTTAACCGTTTTAACATAGTGATGTATGGCTTTTTCTATCATGTGTACTAATATATGATGTTACTTGCTTGTCGCGTCAGCGGTCTCGCGGATTTTCCCCAAAATGTTTATTGTTAGCAATACGAAATAATTAATAAGTAACCGTTATGAAAATTTAACGATGTAACTTAACTGCTACAGCAGATACACTAAATGTCTTTATCTTCTCAATAAAATAGTTGCGTAGACGAAGCAAAGGAAAAAAAAAGACGCTTGGAAAAGAAATTTCTCTGTGTGTTTCATGCCATGACTCATTACGTGAAAATATTTCGTTGGTGTTATTTAAAAAAAAAAAAAAAAAAAAACGAATGCATTGTCTAGACGCGTTTATTATTATTTTTTTTCTGATTTCTGTTTCCAATGCTTTTTTATTATGTGGGTAGCCAAAAATTTGTTTTGATTTTAATGTCAAAAAAGTTCCTATTTAAAAAAGAAAAAAAAAAGTGCTTTTTTTAGATTACTTATGTTCAAATAGGATATTCAAATGTCGAACCATATATGTATACGTATCAATATGTTACTCTTGATCAAAATATTTTGAACGTTTATAAAACGCCTGCAATTTATGAAACGATTTGATTTTTCCGTGATTGTAATATAACTGAAAAATGTTGAATGTGTCCGTAAATTATCCATAGATGTCTACATTCTTAATTTTTGGTATTATGCTGTAGTAAATGTCAATATCCATTTAAAACTACAGAGCAATCCAAGGGTTTATATGAGAGTTAGAACTCGGATAGAGGAATTGAAGTCATGAACGCTTCTAAATTATGTTGGAAAGTCTGAAATGTGATCAAATGCCTTAAATGACAAATTCGCTGGGTGAACAAGCGTTTCACCCCTGAAAGGTGCCAAACGCAACCTGTAGTTTTAACAGTGTACCCACCTGGGGGGGGGGGGGGTCGTGGCGCAGACTTCGACATTGAAATTTTTAGACGGGGGGGATTGTTTTCTCATTTGTTTGGAGGGGGGCTCCACGATATTTAGGGAGGGTGCGCCCTCTCACTTGGGGGGGGGGCACTTCTGTATAATTCGAAATAATGTCAGCTACCGGTTAAAGACAATGTTTTTAAAAAAATAGTAGAAAATATTGAATGACTTTTTTTTTTGCAAGAAAAGATTAAATTGCAAAAATTAATAAAAATTAAAATATTACTAGACCTTCATAGCTTAGAAATAAGACGATCGCAGTCCTATACACTCTACAGCTATACAATTGCGATATTCTTTACTCTAGCAAGCGGTCCCCACCTCCTCCCGCTAGTCCAATATAGTATGCACATAAACAAACGAATTTAAGCTGTTTAATGATAAAAGTCATTTCTGCAACAAAATATTCCACTTCTCTTAATTTCATTCATTAAAGTATCAATGAAAGATTAAAGGAAATTTTTCAGAGTTCCAATATATGAGACAATTTAAGTGTAGCTTAAAGGATTTTATTATTATTATTTTCTAAGTAAAAAGGTCAATATTTACGACGTTACTTAAAAAAACAAATAGTTAAATCAGAAAAAATTCAGTTTGAGATGTCGTTAGTTGTACGGATGAGCTTTAATTCGAGCGGATAAATTTCGAGGGGATTAATTCAATGGAAAAGTGTTTTCATAATTGAAAATGATGAAATTATTATCTTATACGAAAGTGCTTGGAATTGAATAGTTTTTTTCTCTCATAGTTATTCAGATGTATATAAGAAAATACAAATTTAATCGACTACAAACAAAAATAATTTAATCGTCTTTCTCGTTATAAGTTAGTAAATACAGTTCCTGTTTATGACGCGCCTTATTCAATTGCATTTTCTCATTATAAATTAGTAGATATAGTTCCTGATTATGACGTGTCTAATTTAATCGTCTGTCCTCATATTTCCTGATTTTGGCGCGCCCAATTTTAACGTCTGTAATCAATATTGGTTAGCGAATACGCAGTTCTTGATTACGATGAACCTAATTTAATTGTCAGTTCTCAATATAAATTAGTAAATGCAGTTCCTGATTATGACGCTCTCAGATTTAATCGTCCTTCTTCATTATAGATTAGTAATTGTAGTTCCTGATTATGATGAGCCAAATTCAACTATCTTTCTTCATTATAAATTAGGAAATCTAATCCATAATTATGACGCGATGTACAAAAATTTAATTGCTCTTTGAATAACGTTCTATCAAAATTTCAAAAAAAAAAAAAAAAAAAAATCGGATTATTTGACTTTTGATAACAACACATAATGCCACATCCGATTCATTCTATATCATGGGAATAACACATAAAAGATTTTGGTAATTCAATTATTATTACTGAATTTGAAGAATTCATGCAGAAATTTGTGAAAATTAAGAGATCCATTAGAAGGGCTTTTTTTTTTTATGTCCAATAACACTGCCGAGCATTTTAATGTCCAATTACTGATTCTTCCCGAATTTTAATGCTGTCCATCATTTAGGAAGATAATAACGATAATTTCCAATTATCTATAGGTCAAGAGGTGGTGCGAAGATGCTTTACCATTAGCAACTTCATTTTATCCAATAAGAGTAATTAGTTTAGTTCCTTAAATATAGTCTGCGGACTATGATGAGCAAAATTGGTCCGCTTATGCAACGTGGTTTTGCCCGTTCAACACGTTGTCACTTTTTTTTTTTCACTTTTTTAATTTGTCTTTTAATGGAGGAAAGAAACACCGATAGATGTGCTTTATCATTATTATTAGGAATAAATAGCATGTTCACGTCTTTCTTAATGAACAAAATAAAAGTAATTTGCTTAATTTTGGTTTTGAAAAGTTTTTAGTTTAAAAGAAGAAAGATTTTCTCGAATATATAAAGACACAAGTTTTTATGCATATCAGTTTTGAGATTTTAGATCAACGCAAAATAATTTATCTCCTTCAGGGGGTTAATTTTTTGTTATTAATGCTACATTTATTATTATTATTATTATTATTTATTTAAGGCTTAAGAAGAGAGATTCAGTTAGGTTTTTAGGTTATTGAAGATATTTACTACCCTTCCAACCCATTTCTTTTTCTTTATATGGGAGAGGGAATTTTTTCCCCCATATTAAACACTTATGCTGTACAAAAATTCCCTTGGCCCTGGAAAGCTATCAACTAATCAGAGATCAACTAATCAGTGCGATAGTTAATTCTAGACACTTAACATTTGTTGAACTTGGGTGGGTGGAGGAAATTTAACTTCTACTCCTACAAAGAGTCAAATATTTGTTGCAATATTGTAAGTAGCATCGTTTTAACAGTCAAAAAGAACTAGTTGGGTAAAAAATACCCGTGCTTTTGCAATTGCGTTGCATTGGTTATAGTGGTAAAGCCAGATTTAATTTAACTATCTTGTTTCTTCTTTTCAATATAATTCTTATGTAATGGTATACCAGATGAAATGAACAATTTTTCAAAATACGGAAAAGCAACTTAATGCTTACGATGGCAACAATTTGTCATCGTGACAGCTTACATGATAAAGAAAAGGGGGAAAAAAGATTTTATTTAATGAAAAAGCTGTAGAGCATTTTAATCCAGGATCGCTTTTATGTTCACGCAAAAATAGAGTTTTAATTGATGTTTCAAATGGTAGCCTTACAAGTGTTTTAACCGCATTAGTGTTGAATCGTATTGAAACAGAACGGCAAAAATTAGCATTCAAACGCTGTTTTAAATATCAAATAATATAATAATTTTTGTGAGTAATATATTTTTTTATTAATTAATTCACAAAAACTGCCCTTTGAAATAAATGGAATAGATTTTAACAATTACTTCACAACGCTTTTTATGCACTTCAAGATGATGACTTTATTTTTTGAAGTAGCGATCGAGTGGCTATTGACATTGACAGCAAATTTTTCAATCGCCATTTTTTAACCTTGTGGCCGGTGGCGACCGCTAATTTTGCTTTTTAATATTTGCATGCTTCTATATATATCTATTTTAAAAAAAAAAAAAAAAAAAAAACGGGAAATATAATCTTGTGTGTTAATTTTTTGAAACGCTTTTGTTAACTGTATCTTTATAAAGGAAATACAAACTTTTATGAAAGTTTCTCCAATTCTCCAACCAAGAAAATCTTTAAGTTCACCGCTTAGGGAACAAATAGAGCTTTACTTTACGGAAAAATTCACATGCTAACGTTTCATGTTGTGAAATCAAATCATAGTAATACAATCGAAGCTGTTTATTTTACATCTAATTTGGTTTATTGTAATTAAAGTTCACTAAATTAAGTGTTCACAACGTCAACTTCAATAAAAAAGGGAAAAAAACCCTCCAACCTAGTTTTAGATTACGACAATGATAACTTACCATAACAGAAGAACTCATAAGACTTATAATTCAGGAGGATCTGTTCATTGGCAGAGACAGAGCGATTTCCTCATATTCTCCAGGTCAAAAATTTGGAGCTCAGTCAACTCCCTCAATGTCCAGAAACTGGTTCGACAGATACCACTTATTACTTCACATGCATGCAGTTATATGTTTTTTATTTTGCAATCAAAATTCCCAGATAATCCCAAAACCAACCACCACCAATTACTCATGCAAGGATACTAGATTCCTCCAAATGGTATTAGGAGGTGAGGGGAGAAAAATTATTAAATTGCAGACACAAAAATTGTCGACATTAAATCGAGGATGATTAAAAATTAGTACAATCAAGTCTTGATAAGTAAAATCCTTCCGATAAATTGAGGAAACTCAGATTTGGATATTTTTAAATCGAAGTTCTTCTGCACATTAACTTGCGCAATCTTCATTTCAGAAAATTCTAGTTCAGAAACAATAGTTTCAAAATTTATAACTGAGGACTATGTATAGCAGCGCTTGGAATACCATTGCAATTTAGATTGTCAATTTGCGCATTTTCTTTTTTGTATTTCATAGTTAAATTCGACCGTGAATCTAAACGAAAAATTGCTAGTTGAAAAAATAAAAATGTCAAAGTTTTGAAACGCTTTTAGGTAACAACTTGTTGAGCTGGTTACGCTATTCGTAACTCCAGCGCTCGAATACGCTACCTTGCGGTGATTTACAAAACTGCCAATAAAACTAAAACATTGCCACATTGCGTTCCACGTATGTCTGTTGACTTAAACATAGGCAGTTTGTTCTGAGATTTATTAAAGCATTCGATGTGTCTTGGATTGCTTTCAGCAACAGAAAGTGTTCGAGCTCCTCAAAATAATGTTAGTTTTCATTATTTCCCTCTATAAAGTGATTTGATTGAAAAATGGAGAAAGCGCGTTAACACCAGAAAACTCTGGATTAGCAAACTTGGATAACGTTATACCAGGTAAAAATTTTTATTGTTTTGTGTGAATTTGTAAGAATATGGGGTTTTTTTTAATCTTAAATTAATTTAACAAACCATATTTTACAACAGCATTTAGTTGGAATAGACAGTATGCAAAATGTTTTCTTGAATATATTATCGTAGAACGAAATGAAAAATGTTTAACCGAGAAAGAATTTATTTTATTGCTTTTATTCTCAGCTGAAAGGTTTCGCCAAATTTGTTTAGGGTTATAGTTTTAGTATTGTGCGAGCTACGTATCCTTGGCGAGATTCCGCCCTTGTTAGTTAAACCATTTTTATTTTTTATCATGAGTGGAATAAAATGGTAGAAAGATTACAGAATTTGATAAGTAAAAAGAAATAATGGTAGATCAATTGAAAAGAAAACTACCACCATATATCCGTGAGAATTTTGTTGATGACTTGTATAGCATGACATAATTAAATCATAACTCAGAAATTAGAAACATACCAAACAGAAAAATTGAAAATGAACCGATTCGGCAATTTGAGAAAAGTAACTCAGCTACAAATGCAAAACAATTAGCGCTAGCCAAGCAAGGCAAAGAAGTATCATCTTCTTTTGACAATAATTCGTAATGTCACATAATTAAATTTTCTAGCATTAATTGTTATTCTTGTCAGGCCACAATTATTATTTAGTTTTATCAAGAATTGATAAATATCGAATTCAATATCGTGGAAATGGCTGCTTAGAACTACGAACTGCGTATTTTGCATTAATTTCAAACGTTTAGTAATGCTTCTTGAATTCTCATTTCTTTCTACGTGGGCCAGAATATCAACAAGACTTTGAAAATTAATTTAAAAAGAATAAAGCGAAAAAATCATGCATACGAACAAAATTTACTAGACTTATTAGCATTTTCTTCGTTATCACATGCGTTTGTTTTAGTTTTTTCGTCCGCCATTAGACAGTGACTGTAGTACCCCTTATAGTTCGTTGGAGTTGCGAATTGGATAGTGCAGCGAAAGTGAACGGTCATATGCAAGCGTTTACGATATGATGAATTACACTTATAAAATTCGCTGGTTTATATTAACGACCTTTCTGCGTTTGGCTTAATGCCATAATTTACTATTGAAGATGTTATTTTTTTACAGAGAAAATATAACGAAAATAAATTTAATGTCCTAATCAAAACTGATCTTAAAACCGACATAGCAACCCTTAACAAAGCTATAAAAATTGTTGGCAGTTAAATGGGGAAGACTGAGTGTGATAAATGCATATCCATTCCATCATTCCAACAAAACTATCGAGTTGTAATGAATTGTCAATTGCCATTAAGAAGGGAGGACACCTGTTATTCATATGATAGATACTATGAATCTTAATCGATTCCAATCGGAACTAAATAAAAGTTTGTTGCGGATAGCGAAATATATCATTCAAAATATCCATTCGGTAATCCCCAGTAATATTTCATAAAAGCAGTCTAGTTTTTTGCCGAATTATTTGTTTCGTTTTATTTTCTTTAGCAATAAATCGCTTTTTAGACAATAAGGAATCATGAATATTCATTGCAATAAATGGAATAAACAGGATCAGCCATTAACTGTAACTGTACTTCAAGACAAATGAAGTCGTCTGCAGTTTCGGCTGATTTAAAGCAGGAATAGAATTCGTAATTTATGAATTGGATGCGTGAATTTAACCTCGAACGTTTAATAGGTTCATAACAGCCTGTTTAGATTATTATTGAGCTATAAAGAGGGCGTTCCAATGCGTATTTCGGTTGGCAAAGATATGGAAGCTGTGCTTGGAATACCGATATGAAGGTGAGTCGTTTATCTTGTTTACAGTTTTCTTTTTTTTTTTTTTTTTTGTGCGGCAATAAAGAGTTTGAGCAAAAAAGGTGGGGGGGGGGAATCTAATGTCTAGTTATTTTAGCAAATATAATCTTCTTTTGCTATAAAGTTCTGGCAATTTAGTTAGTACTGATCTTTCAAAAGCTTCACATTTGAAGCATAGGTTGACCAAATATTTGCACTTCAAAGTAATGCTGTAGCTTATTTCAGTTTAAAAGTCATAAAAAACATTTTATTGTGAAATTGCAATATTTA
Source organism: Uloborus diversus (assembly GCF_026930045.1). Classification (NCBI taxonomy): domain Eukaryota; kingdom Metazoa; phylum Arthropoda; class Arachnida; order Araneae; family Uloboridae; genus Uloborus; species Uloborus diversus. The sequence goes on from NC_072734.1 coordinate 106,107,156, forward strand.
TTATTTTTATTCATACTTTTTCGAACCACATGTATATTATGCTAACTTTTTTAAGTATCATTGCCAACTTTATAGTAGAACGTTTAGAACGGAAATAATGATCCCACAATGAAATTCAGTTTCTCAGTTTCAGTTTTGTTGTGTCTGCTGCCTTTCTACTATGCTATATGTTTGTAAATTCTTAACTTTTCATATGCCGGAACAGTAGCAGGAAATAGGCGATTTCTGACTATTTAGCTTGAAGTTGTTCAAGGGTTAAGTGAAAAATGTTCTGTTTCAAGTTTACTCTGCCTTATGTGATACACCGTACATCAGTTTTAAATACTATATCATTACACAAACAGTTAAAAATTTATGCTTTCAGACTCCTCCAGGCAGCCAGAAATACCTCCTGGAGGGTTTTTTGATCAAAAATACCTTCTGAAGGATATTTTTTGATCAAAACAGCCCTTTCTAAACTATTGTAATAGAATTTGCATTTATGTTAAAACCAAAGGCTCTGGGAGTGTCCCTCCCTCTTGCTGTGCCACTGCTTTCAGAAGTTAGTTTAATGAAGGACAAAATGACAACAGAATACTGTAAAAAATGCTTTTTTGATTTTCCTTAAAACAACCGAACTGCAGTGCTAAATATTCCAACGTAAACAGCTGGAAACCGATGCATTCAGAAGTTATTTTAATAAAAGACAGAATGCCAAGAATATTGTAAAAGGCTCGGTTTCAATTTTGATATCCCTGTTTTATGTGTGGCACACGTGCAGTAAGTGCTAAATAGTAAAACAAGAACTGATGAACAGTTGAAGAATTGATACCTTCTGAGGTTACTTTGATAAAAGACGTATTAAATTGATACGTTTCTTTCCTATTCACTCCATCTTTTAAGGCTTTATGAAATAGTCGACTAGTATTTCGCGTTCAATTGAGACAACCACACAAGAGAAATAGAATAAGAAAAAAATCGATGAAAGAAAAAAGGCAGACCGACAGACAAAATGGAGCTAAGTGGTGTATAATTGCAGTGGAATACATGAATGAGCAATACGAGTACCCCTGGGTACCATTTGATCGCATCTGCACACCTCAGGAATTCATCCACACTGGACTTGAATTGCGCTAGTGAGTTATTTATGAGCGATCAAATTTCACGTAAACGCCGTCACATAAATCACGGGGCGTCTTTCATTTTTCAGATTCAGCGAGAGGGGAAAAGGAGGAAACGATATTTGATGATTTAGTATCGATGATAAATAATCGATGTGGCGTCTTCGTTGGAGGCCGACTGAACAGAACAACCTCCGAATGCGTGCTGGTCGATGCTAAATGTGGACGATCATTTCAAAGAAGAACGGATCTACTTGGAATGGTTTTTATCGCCAATTTAACACTATTTTCGGCAGATATAAAAATAAAAAACTTGCCTGAATCATTAGACGCCAAATAAAAAACGACGAGTTTTATACAGACAGACGTTCACACCAGCAATCCCATGCTGGACGCGGATCGGAAAACACGTCAACAATTACAGTCAAACCTCCATATATCGAAGTAGCAAATTGCTGGAAAAAAATTCGATATATAGAAATTTCGATATATAGAAACGATCTTATTTTGTCATAAAAATCTCCTAAAACATTAAAATTAAAGCTAATTTTCGTGCATTGAACCCAATTTTTAATTTTTACGCTCATTGGATTAAACGAAAGTTAATAACTGAAAAATTAACAGAAATTACATTTTTGTGCCTTCATACATATCTTCATTCTTCGGCAAATCAACTTGATTCGCAACATGAGGGGATTTTCGTTATGACAATGTAATCAAGAGAAAAGTAAAAAATCAATCTACTTGAATGATTTTTACTGAAGCTAAAAAGATTAGGAATGATAATCAACAGACAAAAAGGATAACTTGAAACTGATTTTACAGTGTTACTGGTTACAACTAAGATTTGAAATTAACTTGAGGGAATTTAAGAACTCCAGAACGGAACAACGACCTATCTACACAGCCCTCAAACCCAGATTTCTTATGAGTTTCTTAGCAACCTTTAGCAAACATAATTTTCTCCCTTAACCTTCATTTTTCATGAGACAAGCAGAAGCAAAGTGAAAAAAAAAATCTACGACGAAAAAAAAATCTATATATAGAAATTTTTTCGATATATAGAAATTTTTTTTCTATGTAATGAACATTGAAATTTGCTGGGATTTCGATAGATAGAAAATTTTGATATGTGGAAGTTCGATGTATGGAGGCTAGACTGTACTTAGTTCATTGAAATTTGGCACAGAAAAAAAGTGTAACTGCTAAATTATCCTATTAAAATGACACTCTGTCCTTTTGAAATTTGATGTGATAAGTAGCAGTTTCAAAAATGTCTTCACCGCAAACTTTGCTGTTGCAATTTTAATCAATTAATTCGTTGTTGACGCAAAGGTTTCGACATTTAGTTAGCAGTGATTTTTAGACTGAACTATGTCTGAAATAATGTTATTTTTAGACTGAACAGAAAAATCAGTCAAATCAGAATCGCAAACTCTTCAAGTGATTTAGGAAATATGATTGTAAGAAATTAAGAAAAAAAAACATTTGTTTTTTCGTAATACAGTTGATCTGCAATGCATATGTTAGTAAACCCGTTGAAATATAATTCAAAGTCTGTTGGGTCAGCAGAAAAAGCATTGAAAATGTAGCCCGTTTTAAGTTTTTGACATACAGTAAACCCTCGTTTTACGCGGGGGTTACGTTCTACGGAAATGCCGCGTAAATTGAGACCTAATAGTAACGTTAAAATAGGGGTTAGGTTCCGCAGATAAAAAAAAAAACTTCATTCTAGTGATGACTAATTGTATAATAAGTTTAATGTGTACTTATATCGATTTTTATGCACAACATGCATAAAGAAAACATAAATTTCGTATTCTGTTTATAAAAAGGAGCTGTCTATGATAGTTTTTTGGCAGTCATTAAGAATTTCTCTAATTCTTTGCAGAGCATTAACGCATCCACGATCACTTGCGTCAATTCCATAATAGAAATATTCCTTTACTAACAAATCAGAAAGATCATTTCTATTGTCTCTGAGATGCCATTTCTTTCACATGCCATTACGGACTCTGTGGTCCCCAAGTCGTCCATTGTATGTCAAAGAATTAAATTTCATCAGGAGTAAACGAAAACTATATTGAGCTCCTTTTATAGGATTAAAGACAGAAGATCAACGCGGGAAAAAAAATTATAGCGCATATAGATTTGAGCATGCCATTTTATGGAAAATTAAATTGTTTTTTTAATGCTAAACTCAATTAGAGGGCTCTCGTAGCATTTAGACGAATCAGTTTTTCTGTGAGCCTTGCTGAGGTTGAAAATAGGTTTCTTATAAATAACTTGAATACAAAAAACATCTACAGTGGTGGACAAAATTATAGACTCAATTTTTTTTTTCTTTTGTTTCAATTACAACATAACTCAGTTTAAATTATTTTCAATGAAGTAAAGATGAATAGTTGAAGAAATAGTTCTAAAATTAGTACATCTTATCAATTAAATTAAAAAATTCATAAAGTTAGAAAATTTGCAAATTTAATATTTTATCATTACGTGAAACCTGGACAAAAGTATAAACTCAGAGGTAAAAAATACAGGATTACGAGAAAGTTTCGTTCGAAAATGTTGATTTAACGCCATAGAATGAATAAATGTTGCCATCAGTGATTGCTAAAAGTTTTGTTTTTGGAAATTTATGAGAAACATATAAATGCACCGCTGGACAAAATTATAAACTCATTTTTTTTTCATTTTTTCAATCATAATTTAACTCAGTTAAAAAACTTTTTGTTCCAGTAGAAATAAATAACTGACTAAATAGTCCTAAATTCAGTGTAACTCATAAACTTTATAAAATGAATAATTTAATTAAAAAAATCTCAACTTTAATATCTTTATAATACATGAAACCTGGACAAAAGTATCAACTCAAAAATAAGAATCTCTGAAGTTTTGTAGAATTTTATTCAAATACTTAATCATTTAACAACCAAAAATAAACCAATGCTGAATTTCAAAATTACAAACTTACAATACTGCATAAACACAATTATAAGCTGACATTTTTTTATTTTTTTTTGAGTTTAATTAAGTTATATTTGCAATTACTTCAGTAAAACAAAAGCATAGATTTAGGAAAATGTAATTTTGCTATTAACATGGATAAATTGAAAAAAAAACAAAATTTGAAATGTTTTAAAAATTAACACTGCACTAAATCTAGCCATTAGTGTAAACTACAAACTTTTAAAAACGAGTTGGGCCCCCAGTTTTCTGAATTGGCTCGAATATGCGGCTGGGCATGTAGATTTCACAAGAGTTTCTAACAGCTGCAGTGGCATATGGTTCCATGCTGAAAGTATTTCCCTTTTTAATTCCTCTGTGGTTTGGTACCGGTGTCGATCATGATAAACTTTGTGAACCCTGGTCCCCCAAAGATTTTCAATCGGATTAAGATCTGGACTACGAGCTGGCCATTTGATAACTTTGATACCCCAGCCCTTGAACCATTCTTTTGTACTTTTCGCTGCTTGTACACTCGCGTTATCTGGCTAAAATAACCAGTTTCCTCCAGGAATAAGATGAGCAAAAGGTAAGAGATGATCTTCCAGTACTAATCTTCAGCGTTCTATCTTCCATTAAGAAATGCCAATCCTGCTTTACCATGCTGAGAGGGTTATTTATCTTTACTGGAACGAAAATTTTTTAACTGAGTTAAATTATGATTGAAAAAACGAAAAAAAAAATGAGTTTATAATTTTTTCCAGCGGTGCATTTATATGTTTCTCATAAATTTCCAAAAACAAAACTTTTAGCAATCACTGATGGCAACATTTATTCATTCTATGGCGTTAAATTAACATTTTCGAACGAAACTTTCTCGTAATCCTGGATTTTTTTAACTTTGAGTTTATATTTTTGTCCAGGTTTCACGTAATGATAAAATATTAAATTTGCAAATTTTCTAACTTTATGAATTTTTTTGATTTAATTGATAAGATGTACTGATTTTAGAACTATTTCTTCAACAATTCATCATTACTTCAATGAAAATAATTTAAACTGAGTCATGTTGTAATGGAAACAAAATGAAAAAAAATTGAGTCTATAATTTTGTCCACCACTGTATTTAGAAAGATTTCTAATGAAAATATTCCCTTTCAAGCATTTATCAAATCAGGTCGACTGAATTTTAAGAGCAAAAATCGAAATTTAAAAAATTTTTGACTTGGTAAAATTACATTTAGCTGCAGCTTATTGCATTAATATAAGAATATTTTATAACAGGTTTCGCCTCATTTAGTTTTAGTGTAAAAATGAAAAAAATATTTTCATCAAAAAAACTTGTTGAATTTGCATCAATGCAAGCAAACAAAGCTTTTTGAAGCTGGATTCACCGTTGAATATCAAACAAACTAAGCCTCTATGACATAGACACTTTGCAAATTTGTGATAACTCCTCCCCCCTCCCCCTCCCGTTACTTTGTTTCACAAAGGTATTTATTTCGTAAATTATTTAACCCTTTGAGAGCCATAAGTTCTGAAGCTTATGAAGTTAGCTGTGTTAAAAAAAAAGGTGCGAAGCCACCAGCAATTGACAACCGCACTAGTATTTGATACGGTCAACTAGTATTTGACACTTATAATGAAAAAATAAATCAACAAGAGATACACAGGCGATAAAAGATTAGCTGAAATGGGGAGGGGGGTAAGCATTACGAATTTAAACAAAAAATCTTAATTTGTAATTTTAGTATTTCATAATTTTTTCCGTTACTTTACTTTTTTATACTTGTCTACTACTGTGCGGAGTTTTCCTTACAATGTATTTTTTAAACAATATATTTTTATATTTTTGTTTCTATAATATATTAAGATTCTAATGTCTCCATGACATTAAAAATATTTTATTTTCAAATTATTTGTTTTCAATTATTTATAAAATAATTTCAACGGTAAACTGTTCTTTACTAGCATTTTACGCAACAAATTTCAATGTTCAAAATTATATTTCAACGTTCCGATTTTTTTCCTTCTTTTTTCCTCATTAGTTAAAAGGAAATAAATTTTTAAAAGAAAACACATTGATAAAGCACTTTTACTCCCTGTAAGAATAGCGTGAAAAAAAAGCGTCAGACGATTTTATTTCTCTGTTCGCAAAACAACAAATCGAACCGCCTCAGTGCTTCGCATAAAGCAAATAATATCCACATTGACTGGCAATGGTGTGAAAAAAAAAGGTTGCAGCGCTGTGTGTTTATGTATCTAACCACACGAATTAGAACGCCCCCTTATCTTCAAACAATCGTCCGATTTTTAAGCACAGCTTTTCATTATAAAGGAGTCTTTTTGCACTCACATCTGTAATTTCGGGCAATTTAGGCACATTTTTCGGCTCGTTATAAGTCAAGCGATCGCTATTACGCCTGCAACATAAATCTTAGCTCGTACTAGAGTTTCTACCCTCACTTAAGAAAATATTAAAATAAAACAACGATGATGATGAATATAAGGAGTATCTAAACAAAATATAATCAAAATGCGAACGCTGTAACGAGGAGGAGAAAAAATCTTGCCAGACCGGTTAGCTTTTAACATTTTCCGTTGCTGGCCGGAATTTCTTTGTTTAGTTTATGTTCCGTGTTAATGTGGATTCAGTTATTATTTTTATTTTTAAACGCCGCCTAGCGGTTTTAGATCTAAAGAAGTGCTTTTAGTCAGTTAGAAAGACCCCATACGTCTAACTAAACAACAGCCTGTTGCAGTATGATTGTAGCATTGTTATACTGTTTGGGCTCCGCTTAATCGAATATCGTCGTTCGATTAAGTGGAGTATTATTTGATTCGCAACTCCAGAGCTCGAATACGCTACCTTGTGGTGATTAACAATACTGCCGAAAAAGGTAAAATATACCGTTCCACGTGTTTTCTTTGGGGTAAACTTCTGGCTTCAAACAGTTAGTGGTGTAGTGTAATTTCAGAGAAATGGAAAAAAAAGCTTCCCACAAGCACGATGAAAAATTACTGACATTCACTAAGCTTCAAAACAAGTTCTGAGATACGGCATTTGTTTGTTTTACCTTTTTCATTCGCCATTAGACAGTAACTGCAGCGCTCTCTATAGTTTATTAGAGTTGCGAATTAAGCGGGGAAATTTTCTTTACCTTTCTAAATTGACAATATTTGTCTTAAAATGTGATAATAATAAATCAGTAGCTATATAAAGGAAACAAATTTACCGGTAAAAAGTTTTTGGTGAAAGTTATAAAAAAGTAACTTACAACTTTGGTTTATTTTTTGAAAAATTATATAATGGTGGATTGCTTGCTGTGTGAAGGTCTTTTGAGAACATTTACTATCTCATTTTTTTCCCTCCTCGTCTGCCTGTTTTTATTTAATATTCGCCAATTTATTGTCGTCTGAACTGTGCATGTTTCTTTGTGTTGTTTAATTTAATTATCGACACCATTTTTTATAGTTTTTTTTTTTTTTTTTTGTAATGGTAACGACAAAAGAAATGAGATAGAATAGAAGAAATGTTTTGAAGTAATAGGAATATTTTTCTCGCCCGTTGATGGCGAAAAAATATTGTTTTATATTTTTACATCAATAGTTGTTCTTTCTAAACGTATTTCTAATTTATTCAAAATTCTTCTCAGAATTTTTTTTTTTTTTGCGAAAGCTGATCAATATTGTCCGATTATCCGTTGAAATTATTCGATTAAGTGGGTATCTTTAACATTACGTCTATGGGGAAATATTCGGTTCCAGAAAGTTTTATTCCTATAAGCAGGGTACTCGTCTATCCGTAACCCGGTTTATCAGGGCTGACACTAGTTATAACGGAAAGATTGACTTATCCCTAATGATGGCCCCAAGACTGCCTAGTTTAACGTCTTGTTTACTGCATTTTCAAAACCGTTATTTCAATCGTTTGATGTTTGCATCACAAAAATGTATGTTAAATTAAGTCATTTGGAGCAAATCCAAAAACATTAAACATTTTAATGCAACAAGAGCTTATTGGAAAAATCGACTCATGTTTCAAACTTTCATTTCCCTTCCACTTTTAATCCTGATTGCTAAAATGTTCTGATCTGGGTCGTCCCGATAAAAGGTCACTGGTCACTCCCAAAACTTTTTCGTTTTTTTCAGCAAATTTTGTCTGACGATTTGACAAATTTAGATACAATATTGCAGTATACAATTATATATATATGATTCCTGATTACGTAGGTTGGTAGGCATATGTGCATGCTGGTATTTTATCATTCAGTAAATTAAGAATATCCCCCCCCCCCCAAAAAAAAAAGTTTGATCTGATCTGACAGATTAAAATAACACTCGATCGTTGTTAAAGCAGCAGATCTGAAACTTAACAGCAATGCTTCTCTTTTCGCTCAACTTAGTTTTTCGGATGACCGGGTTGATGTGATATGGGTTATTGATGAAAAGGAAATTTCTGACTCATACAATCAGAGCTTCCAATTTTACAACATAATGTTCCCAATTTTGTCGATACAAATACCTGAAGCTTTAGGCTTCAGATATTTGCATATGCGATAAACAGACTGACCAATTCTGATATAGGTGATAAACCGACATGGCACGGTTACCTGTCTAAAAGCTAATAAACAGTTGCCGATTCTTTTGCGCATAACGAAAAAAAAAAAGAACTAATGAAAGTTCGCCACTTTACAGTGACTTGTTGTCAACTATTTTTCTGATTTTCGCCAAGTATACAGTAAAACCCAGATGTTTACTTGTTTGCCCCTACCAAGCAAGGACGCATTTCAATTTGTAAGAGTTCTTACCCTTAAGTGTAATTTACAAGTTACCATAATTATAATATAACCGTTACATAATTTGCCAAACAAGAACAAATAATGAAAATCTTAAATCTTCAGATGACAAGATTATTGATGTACATAAGTTACTTACTACAGCAAAACCCCTCTTAACGGACACCCCTCAAATGCGGACAATTTTTAATTCCTCGGTTCCTAGACAAATGTATAAGCGCTCACGGAAGTTCAGCTTTTCAATATTTTTGTACTTTATTTTTTAACATAATTGGACGGAAGTCAAACCATGAAAAGCTTTGAACACTAGATATTGTTCCTACACTGTTTTAGTTAAAATCAAGCCCTGATTGTAATTATTATTCACTTGGAAAAATGCTCATCAGCAAATAAAAACTTTTTGGGGACTTTTTTTTTTTTGCTTACGAAGTCACTTAAGGATAGCTACCAACTACTAAGCTCACTTAAGAATTAACGCTATTCACTGGTCTAATACATCAAAAATATATGCATTTATACTGTATTTCAATGACATAAAAATTAAAATAAAGGCAATGTTCTTCTGCATTTCAAAAATATATACATATTTAACGAAATCACAAGCAACATTGGATCGAATAAAGCCAGTTAACTAACAATTAGTCAAATAACTATTTGTATTCTCCGCAAAACAACACAACAGAAAAAACAGCTAATCATGTCACACATCTATCATGAAATTTTAATCACTAGTATCACACACCAAAATATCATTAGCCAAAAAAAAAAAATTAAAAAATCTATCACAATCAAACGCATACCAATTATGTACTATATTATCTCAGCATTTTTTATTGAAATGCAGCACCATTTCCTTCGCGATTATCCACTTTTTTACGCTTTTCGCGCTATGCTTTACTTTCTATCTGCAAACGTTCTCATAATTCTTCCACAATCAATATTTACCCTAAATCTTTTTCGTCGCGCTACGGTGAAAATGGCTGTAATTTATCTTCTGTTATAGATCTAATCTATTACAGCTCTTCGCGCTTAGCCAAGAGAGTTCATTTCTAAATTATACGTGGAGGGCTGGACGCGTTTAGCGTTCTAAAGTGTTTGATTGTCTATATTAGTCAGCCTTTTTTTTTCTTTCTTTTTTGTTTCTGTTGACTACATAAAGCTATCTATTAATTAATTATGAAAAATGCACAATTTTACTAGAGGACAGAAATTTTTTCGCACTTGAAATTTCTCCCAAAAATATAAATGTTTCGGGCAACATTTCCCCAAACTGGTTTTGAATTTAAAAAATTATTAAGGGAAACTTGATCGTATATTACGCAGCACAAGTATGCTTGATGCACCCTAACAATGTTAATTTGTCCAATTTTTTTACGTAATTGCTTACATGAACAGGAATCTTAAAGATAACTTGTGAGAATTAAAAGACTCCAAACAATTTTATTTTCTCAAATTGATAATTTGAATATAAAAATTAAAAGGTTTATTTGAGAAAATTAAAGATCAGATTAAAATTCAGCTAAATTTTTAAATGGTATTTAAAAAAGACAAAACTCAATTTTGCACGTAATAAATTTCTTAAAAACCCATTTGAGATGTCTTCATATGAAAATATTTAATGAAGAATCGCTCTTTCTTCTTAACGAAATTTTCCCCCAAAGTGCAAACATTTTCCTTGCTCAGGCGTTTCAGACTGAACCACTGCTTCAGGTTAACTGAATAAAAACTGAAGCACCACGGCAAAGAAAGTGACGCAACTCAAAATTCGGAGAAAACGTACTAGCTATTGATTCAAAATCTAAACTACATGCTTTTTCTTGACACAAAACTCGCACAAAGTTAGCTTACTAAACTGGTGCATGGTGACGCAAAAACAATATAATTAATAGCGACACATCATTTTTTAAAACTTCGTGATTTAGAAGAAAATTTTTCGAATTTTAAGTATGGCATTATTAATTTAGACAACAAATAGTAACCAGTCAACATCACATTATAAATTAGTTGCGCGAATTGTAATAGTTAGACTAAATCTCTTGATCTTGAAAATACTAGCGTAAAACCTTTAATTTTCCTCAGTTTCTGTCATTTTCTTTGCCAGGGTATGCTGTTGGATTATGTTTGTTTTGAATAAATTCTTTCGTACCAAAAAGTAATAAAAATAGGCAGCGACGTTAAAAAGCCCAAAAACTTCTAATTTGTAAATTTTGTGCCCTTTCATTTTAACTTTCTGGTTAATTGAAAATTTTAAATTAATTATTTTTTGTTTAAAAAAAATAAACTAAAAGTTTCTAAGATTACAAAATAACTTTCCGACAATTCTTGAAAGTTACATACACAACAAACCAAATAAATCAATAGAAATTTAAAAAACAAACAAAAAATTTAAAGATCCGGAATGAAGAATCAAAACAAAATGAATAATAACATTTCGAGGTAATTTTATACAAAAATATAACGAAAGAAAAACTGTGTCAAAATTGTTTATACATACAAAGTAATAGGCTCCAAACTGGGATCCTATTTTCGGTTCGTCGTATCCACGATTGATGTAATCATTCATTGTCGGACCCTGGGAACCGGTTGAAAACCAGAACCTGAGAAATTATTGCATTATTGTCACAAATGGAGTGGAAGTATACAGACATGCATTTTATTACAGTTATTTTTAGCGGATTTAAGATGAAAAAAAAAAAAACTTCACTAAAATGAGTTTCACTTTTGAGTGCGGTTAAAAATTCAAAGCGCAGAATTAGTAATATTTAGCATTCACGATTTAATAAAATCAAATAATAAAATGAATAAATGTCCTTTTAATTTAACTTAATCTTAATGATCTTCAACCAAGTGTGCTTTTTTTTTTTTAATGGACATTTGTAGTTTATCTAAAAATATTGTCATATGCTGATGATCGCAAAACAAAAATCAGGTTTCTGTCCAAACGCAAGGAGCAAAGGATTCAACATGATAGAAGAGAATATGAATTTGACACAATCTTTACATTAAAGAAAGTAAAGTAAATTTAACAAAAAATAATAGTAATAAAATGACTTAACAAAGTGAAGAACAGTTTCAAAAAAAATTATAAAGTTCAAAAAAACTAAAACTGTAGAGTTTAAAAAGTTAAATATTTTCATAAAAAGATTTACATTAAATACTTTTAATAAGAGTTAAAGGATAATGCTTCTTCTTCATACCGACATTATTTTTCAGTTAGATTTTATTATTCCAAATTAGAGATTTTAAAAGGGAAAGTCCAGGACACTAAGTTTATATTAACACAGAAACAAATAACAAAATGTACCGCAATACAAATAAAATAGTCAGTGCGGGACATCACTGGCTGTCTATTTTTAACAACTGACGGTCAAAGAGGCTATTCCACGGGAAAACGACCATCCTGTCCGGCATGAGACAGATCGTATATTATTTATTTGGTTTACTTCCAGTTTCGCAGACATTTAAAATTTCCTCTCCCCTAACAAATATCACAAGGTAAGGTTGGAACTGAAGAACGGGGGGGGGGGGGGGGGGAGAAAATATCATGGTAGAGCGAAAACGGGGGGGGGGACACCATTTATAACTAGTTATTGGAAAAGGCAATTAACAAAATTTTTTTCATTATCTTTAGGAATTATTATTTTTATAGATTTAAATTCGCTATCACGTGCGGGACAAAATAGTAGCTTTTCCGTGAAATGATCCAAATGAAGCGCAATTTATCACTGGTTGACAGCGAGTATATATAAGTGATTATCTGACTGGGAATCTAAGGGGAAAATTAATCCAGAATCAAATCGTGCTTGAAATATGAATGGAAGGGGTGGGAGGGACTTACATTCTAACCATCCCAACCAGAGCTGACTTAAAACACTGGCCTGCTGTTATAGTATGCATTGTTTATGGCAAAATTACTCAATTGTAAAAATTCTCTAGAATTTTGCATTTCACTGTCATCAAGATTCAAAGTTCACAAAATCGCATATGCAAAATTTTCAAACGATGCCATTGTTCGTTATTATGTATCATGTATTGTATATCTATTGTTGTGTTGACTATTCTAATAGATAGCTGCGAGAACCAGTTCTGACTACACTAGTCAATAGTCGTTAAATGTCATTGTTTCGCATGTCAATCTACAAGAAAACCCATCATCACAGGAATGCACCAAATCACGAAGACTTCCCGCCTCCACGTCATCACCCCAGTATTCCAAGGGTTAAACCACCCGCAATCGGGGGAAATAGTTTGTGGTAACCAAAATTGATGGAAAAGGAATCATTATTTCTTCGTGCATTAAGACGTGATGAAGTTTTCTGGGAGAGGAACAAACAGTTTTGGACGAATTACGAGTCATCCGTGGAGTAGACGCGACATTGTCGAGATAACCATCGACCAGATGTGGTCTGATGCGTTTCGGGTCAGGATGCACACATGCAATAAGACAAAAAGAATCGAAACCCATCTGAATATTGATACAGAGAAAGCGCTGCTATCGATACATGTAATGGATGGATCATTATAGGATTGTTACAATCATATGAAATAATCAAATTTAAAATATCTGATGGTAGAGGGAAGAAAATTGTTTCGTATTCTGGGAGGTAGTGATAATTATATCTGCATGGTTATAGTCCAGAACAGTAAGACTATGCTTTACGGCAAGTAATTACAGTGAAACCCCGATTTTACGGTTCTCGAGGGACTGGGTTAAAAAACATAAAATACGGGAAATACATTGAAGCAAAATTGAGGATGGTATCTGATGAAAAAGCTTTAAATGCGGGGAAAACGTAGATTCAGGGGACGTAAAATCGGGGTTTCACTACAGACTTTCTTAAATAATTAGCGTCTTAAAACTCCGAATTTTCTCAGTCTGTCTTCTAACCAAGGCTTATTTTTGAAGGGAAAAAAAAGCTGTGCGGGAGCTCTATAATCATTAGAACATATTTTCATGCGGAAATAGCCTGAATTCTGTGTGCGTCTAACAGCCCTCCCCCCCCCCCCCCCGGTAGCGACCAAAAAGCCAATTTGTGAAATATGTCCTTACTTTTTCTAGTTCTATATTTCATTGAATCAGTTCTAACGTTTGCAATCTCTTTAAAAGCAGAAGCTAGAATTTCAGACACTTTTGGGCTCTCTGAATATTCTGAGGTATCTAAGGTTCATGCTTCCCGAGTTTTTTGGGTAACAGGCCTTGGACACGTCCTTTTTATACTGTTGCGATTAGTGATAGTATTCTTCCTCAAATCTACACTCAGCATTTAAGCAGTCTTTTGCACCGGATTTAAGGAAGTCAAGAAATACTCGGTTGATATCTTCATTAGTTATTCCTATTTACATAAATCTGTGGTAAAAGACAACAACGTCTTAATTTGATAAGTTCGTAACTGTTACTGTAAGTTTGGTAAATAATTCTTAAATGAAAAGAAATATTTTTTGATATTTAAAAAAAATGTTTTTTTTTTTTTTTTTTTTTTTTTTTTTTTTTTTTTTTTTTTTTTTTTTTTGAGGCACGCCCTTCTTGCACTGTTGACATAGCTTTAGCATAGATTTCCGGAAGAATGCTATCTCTTGAAACGCTAATTCAAAGGAGTTGCTAAGCTTAAAAGCACTGCTGAAAAGAAGAGTTCTCTTTTTTTTTTTTTTTTTTTGCTCATATCCGAATATTCCAATGAGGTTTTTGGGAAAAAATCATCCAAATAACACACAAGAGCTATTAAATAAATTAGTTTTTTTGAGTCGTCGAAAGCCGCGGAAATTCCAGGCTTGTCTTTGGGAAGCCGCTGAGGCACATCGGCGCCCTGACATCCGATTTCGGCGTTTGTCTCAAAGGCATCATGGCTAACGAATGCGTCACCTCTTCAATTTCATCACTTGGAGGAAATGAAATAAATAGGTCTAATGCAGCTTACTGCTCTCAGACATATAAAAATAACAATAATGCATTTGATCTTAGATGACTTACAGTCGGTGTAAGTTCAAAGTTGCGATTTCAGAAATGCTGAAAATGTTTAAAAGTTGAGCTTAAAAATAAGCGATTAATTAAAACTGAATTCTTTTTAAGCTTCAAAGGGACCATAACTTTGCAACAGTCGATGATTCTTTAATTTCGCATTTAAGAGGTGTGTTATTATTTTTTTTAATTCTAAATATGTTTGATTGACTTAAAACTATATGAATGACATCTTCATTTTCTACAACCTAATAGCAGGGTCCAATTAAGATACCGAGGGGGTCCAAGGCAAAATGCTTTTCGGGACCGCTTTGTAGTCGAAACTTACAATTTTAGCCAGTGGTCGTCCTAGGCCTTGTGGGTGGCCTAGGACTTGTATAGGCGTAGTGGGTCTATTCAATATTCAAGCCCCGGTTACCAGGGTTAAGTAGTTTTAGCCGGACAAAACCTATTTTAGCCATACCACTGGCAAGAACTGGTTAAAACCGATCGAGTTTTGGCCGGTTAAAACCGGCCAAAACTGGATTTAACCAACATAGAGCTGGCCAAAACTGTATTGTATAAAGCACACTACTATATATACACATACAGTTTGAATGCATAATGTTGCAAATTTTAATGCATAATTGAAATAGGATGCATATTTATCATAGTTAAAATAATTTTTAAAACTGATTTATTGATTAAAATGCAACTTTTCTTATTTACATTAAAAATTGTTCACAACAAAGGCAAAGGACACTCGTTTATTAGTAATACGAAACAGCCTGCAATATAAACTAATAACTATTATTCACAAAACTTGTAACATGTATTCAATGAATTAAAAAATAAGTAATATACTTTGATTTAATTTGAAATTCATTTTGTGCCCATAGAACTATAAAAACAAGTATATATTGTGCTATTTAAACTGTTCGAAAATCTTTTTTTTGAAGAATTAGGACATTTCTGGTATTATGTGACTAACCTTCTTAAACATGCTTAATACTTACTTAAATAAGGAATAGTGACTGATCATGGGATAGATGTTTCATATATTTTCATTATGTAGTCATTTATTTTGATTTTAAATTTCATCATTTCCTATTTCCACATCTAATGGCCAAAACTGGACAAAACTGATTTTATCCTAGCCAGTTTTAACCGGTTTTATCCATGGTTAAAACCATCACTGGCCGAAACTCTTACATCTCTGTGTTTAACAACTCACTGCTAGATGAATATTTTCTTAAAGTTTTACCAAGTTCTACAATCTTCTACTATTGTTTCCAATGAAAGCCTACGAAATTCTTTGGTTTATGTGTGTGCATCAGCGATGAATTTATTAGTTCTCCAGTACCAGAGCTTTAACGAGAAATACTTGAATCCGGAGGCATGACTAATTTTATGTGAAAGGGAATTTATTTTTCTGGAAAAGTAGTACAGGATCGGCGTTCCGGTAAAAATTAACTCCTGGCATATATATTTACAATTTATTTATGCAAATCCATTAAACAAGGTTGCTACAATTAGTTCAACTAAAAAAAAAAGTTTAAAGTTTTTCTTTTGTGACTATTTGTATTAATGGGTTGTAAATTATGGGTTTATAAAATAAAAATTTGTTTGTCATGATCTTAGTACTTTATGTCTCTGAATCGAATACAAGAAGATGAATGCTATAATACTTAAATTTAGATTTTTTTTTTTTTTTTAAAGGGAGGATGGGTGGTTATAGTGCCTTTTACCTCCTAGCTAAATATTTAAGATGTTAATTATACGGAGTTAAAAGAAGTGGGTTTGTTGTAACAAATTTGCATCCTTGATTAAAAGAAAGAAAAAAAAATCCAAAACGGAAAAGTTAGATTCCGACTAAGAAACCGGATTATGAGTTGTAACGCCATTTTTCGCGATAAACTACTTATTACGGCAACCCGCTACTACGGCGGAGGAGTTCTAATAAGCAAATAAATAAAGGTCAGAGGCGGTTATGGGCAGAGCGTGCAAAATTCGAAATCGCCGCCTACTGTACTCGCTTTTTTATTTACAATTTTTCGCCTTCTTTGCGTTTCCAGCCATGATTGATCTAAATCTTTGAGAAAGAATAATAACTATTAGCACTATTATGGTGCCATAAATGATAGAATACGCATCAAATTGATCATAGCGCTTGAAGAGATGTTCAACAATGGATGAAAGCATTTAACCCCAAGAAAAAAATTGGGAAGTTCATCTTCATCAAACAAGATATTTGCAGCATTCTTGGGGAATGTTTTAATCGCGTGATTCGTTTTCTTGACGAATTTGGATTCATTACAATCTATCAAACAGAGTTGTACATAAAAAGATAGGTAAAACTGGACGTAAATGAGCTCGAAACTGTGGTATTTGGAATAATTACATTCTAACTATATCTTGTTCGACTTTATGACATAGTTGCGAGAATACTTTTGTAGTCCAATCAGATAATTTTTCGCTACTATTATTATGATAAAAATGCTTCCTTATGTGCTGTTTGCGTCAAAGATATGCGTTAGCTAATTGAAATCTGCAATGGTACCTGTACCTAATTGTTTACTAATTTTATCAAATGAACAAGATGTTACTGATCTATTTCAGGTCAATTATTTCGCTTGAGAAATTGACGCTGGGGCTCCAGAATAGTTACTTCTTTATCAGAAAGTATTTCTGAGACATCAGTAATGTTTCAGAAAATCAACTTGCTTCAGAATAGGAACCCTTTGACACTTGACAACTCCAATAGAAATCCAGACAGAAGTCATTCTAAATGGAATCCTGGCTCGTTTCATTTCAAAAGGGATCAAGGAGTAGAACACAAAAGATTAGAATCACTTTTCGAAAAGAAAGAGTATCCTCTATTTATTCTGAAAGAGATTCGCTTATTGAGTCGTCTTCAGAAAATTTTCAAGCGCCCCAGGAAGGGTGTATGAGACAAAGGCGAGTGATACGCCAACCCCTGGTTCCACTTCCATTTGTTTTTCAATTCTTGCTGCCCATCAAGCGATCCAGTGTTCAACATCCCCCCTCCGTGCTCGTAAACTATATCTTTGAAAGACGCTCATGACCCCACACCTGCTCATCATTGTTGGACAGCCCTAACCATTGTTCGTAGGCTTATCTAAGCTGCTGTGTCCTGCTGCGAACACATTTACCAATACAGAGATCCTACGTCAATTAGGATTACATCCATTTTTCTGCTCACTTTCTGAAACGGCTATTTTAAGAAATTGACTTGTTATGGTTTTTATCTCTAAGCACTACAGCTGTCTGATACTTGAGACTTATGCAGATAAATTTCAGTTGATATCATTGAATGCATTGCCATTAACTGGTAGGTATAGTAAAACTCCAACACAAAGGTAGAAGCTTCTGATAACAAAATTGTTCATTTTTGTATTGATTTAAGTCAGATTTCGTAATGAAAGAAGGAATACGTTACAAACTTGTCTTTATAAATAGAGCAAACCCCTCGATATATCGGGCGTGTAGGAGGGAACAAAAAAGCGTAATATCCAAAAAAGAGATTTAACCGAGGTCATAGAAAGTAACTATTCCATTAGCGTAAAAATTCATGACATGTGCATTACAAAAATATTAGTTCGTTATCATAAAAGGACGGTTTTCTTAATAAAAACAAAAGATAATTTGTCAATTTTTCTCTTGTAGTAAGAAAAATTAATTTGGTATAAATTTATTGCTTTGTGGTGGAATCGGGGGTGCTCCCATAGGGTATACTTCATATACGCTGTATACTCTCAAACATTTTTTAGAGGTTAGCGTATACCAAGCTTCAGAAATCTTCGTACGTATTATAAAATATTATTTATATGATCGCATACACATTTTGAGCGTAATGGATTACTGGGAGTATACCCACAGAAAATTTGATGGGAACATCAGCGGATGGAATACAAATCGAAAGTTCCATTCTAAACTGCAACGAATTAAATCTAATATGCCAGTTTTGGAGTAAAAAAAGAAAATAATTTTTCTGAAAACTTTTTTTATTTTTGGAATGTCAATTGTAAAATCAAGATTTTTAAAATTTTCCGGGAGACAAAGGAAAAGCGCTATATATCGGAATGAGGGACACAAGGAGGGGTTTCTGTTTCTTAAATTTTTTGCAAAGAATTTGGTGTTACTATTCGTTATACTTATTTATAAATGAAACGTATAAAGCAAAAAATCTTAATAAAATAGGCAAAACGTGCATATTAGCTTCATTTTTTACGAAATAAACTACTCAAAACTAGTATAGTTTGCACATCATGCTTTGAACATATTCTTAGCCAGGATAACAAGATTCCATTAAAATAAATTTAACAAAATTACATTGCTGGAAGTCCTTTACGAGCCAAGTCGGTCCCCATAACTCCCCTTTCCCACTAAAATACCAGATTTTGATCCGGGTAAAACGTCTAAGCATTTGAAGAGTTAATCGGTGAAAAAAATATGAAGATAAATACTATGTAATAAAACTTTTTTTTAAATTTCAGACAATTGAGCAAGTTTCGCTGTATGTATAATTATCTGTATTATTTATCAATCTACAAATATTTTTGGAATCACGCTACCTTTATATTTAACACGCTCATTAAGTGCGCTTTTCCAACTTCATGGGGCTTCTACATCGACACTTGCGACATACGAAGAGACAGAAAAGGGGTATAAAGAAGGGGGGAGCGTCCAGAGTGTCGAGGAAGCAAAAAGGGAGTTTCCGGCCTGTCCACCTCCTGTCCTGAGAATAAAAGAATTTTCCGGACGTGGTTATTCAGTGGAGTTCCTACCCTATCGAATGACTTCAATTTCGGTGCCACGGAAAATCTGCATCCGGCAGTAGCAGTTTTGAGGGGGGAGAGGACTAATAGATTGTGAAATTATTCTATTTTAAAGTGTAGTGTTTACAAATTTCGTTGTTTTTATGTTGAACAAAGCCGTCTGTAAAAATACCATTCTGTAGGTGTTGTTCTCCAAGTACGGGAATTTTTGGCGAATCGGTTTAACTTACTTTTTTTGAAAATGAACGAGTCGGAAACTTGTTCTGAAAATTACGATACGTAAAGAAAGAAAAATATATTTTGGAATAAAACTTTTGTTGAAACATTATTTATTTTTTTATTTTTGACAGCAAATTTGTATTTCAGAAAAAAGTTAGAATATTTTCACTTCATTTTTTCATGGGACAAAGTGGAAAAAAATATATATATATAAATGTATATATTTTCCTAATTAAATAGTTTCTATTCGCTTATTAAAGATATTTTTGATCAAATAAATGAGTAAGAATAAATCAGTGAATTATTAAATGAAGGAATGCAAATGAAATAAGTAATAATTGAATACGCAAGTGATTTGATAAAAGATTAATTTAGTAAATGTAATTAACTATTTCACTTTGCGCGAAAGCACTTAACTCTGTACAAAGCTTTTAAAATACAATTTAGCATAATATTAAACAAATAAATACTGTATTGAATATTAGTTGGTCTCAGATAATGTTTGAAATGTTAATAACAAGAACTTTATCATTTCATAGTGTATCATTTTTGAAATACTGCTTGTGTTATGATATTCTTTAATTTGCAGAGGTATTTTTTTTTTCTTGAGTGAAATAGACTACACGTGGTACTACGTAATTAAAATATTGCTAGATAGGTTGCGCTACAAGCAGAGTAAATATTTCACCATTTCACCCAGCCCCACATCCCCTACTTAAGAAACTACGTACTTGTTAATGTCAGAAATTGGAACTGATTCAAGCTCTATTGAAACACGTTAAATCGTTTTTATATTAGTTTTACGGGCATCAGTAGAATTAAGTCAATTAAAAATAAATTTCTTCTGAGTTTGCTATTATTGATGTTTGACAGAAATTTTTATGAAACTAATTTTTTTTTTTTTTTTTTTTGGTTTGTTGAAATTTTGGTGTTAATAGTTTATTATTTCATTTTTAATGTTATTTCAAAATTTTCGGATTTAAGCCCCCCCCCTTTTTTCTTTTAATTACCTATTATAAGCAATTTTAAAAATTCTTGTAACAATTTTTTTTTTTAATTATGAAAGTCGAATCTAATGCGTAAATATTATTTGATAAAATTGAACTGGCCCTCAACAAAAATTGACTGAATCCACATTGAAACGATTGAGTAAAAGATTTAAAAAATATATATGTAAAAAAAAAAAAAACACTGCTATTTTGCTCTTTGCAGGAAACGTAGTCAGTCCGTATTCATCTAAGATAGGGCGGAAATCTAAATATATTTCAGATAAAAGTAATAAGTTTATTGAAACTTGTAGGGATTTCTAAAGTGGGCTTCAAAGACCAAAATAAAAACATAATTCTTACTTTCACTTTAAAATCATCCTCCAGAGATAAGTGTTATTTGTGCCACCTATACTTAGTAACTTTTGTGTACGAACCTTGAATAGAAGGTAGCAAACAATTGATAACAATCTGCAACAGACAGGATTAGGTTTCTGGGAAAAAATATCCTGAAGTTGACGGTTAAAGTGAGAAGCCATCGTGATAAGAAATCCATTACCATTCAGTTTGCTGTCACCAAGCATCAACAATACTTTTTAGATATACAAGAGAGATTCTATCTCCTCTATTCTATAGATCATGTTCTTCTTTGTAACTTGAAAGGGGAGAATAGGGCTTATGGTGTACTGCCAGAGGGCATCACGTGTCATTTATCTTTCCTACCTGTTTAAACCTGGTTGCGATTTTGGGGGAATTAGTTGTTTGTAAGATTACTTGCTTGTACGATAAAAACTTTTGTGCTACCTGTATGTGGAAGTTTTCCAAAACTGCAGTTTTCCGTTGAGTAATTAGAAAGTGCGGTGAATGTCGTTTCAACATTGAAAACATAGCACCAAAAAGGCATTTACATCTTCAGTTATATTTATTGTAAATGAAAAAGTAATGGAATGTATGGTTCTGTAATTACACATTGCTTTGACATGATGACAGTATTCAAATTGTACTTTTGACATGCTCAAATAATACGATGGTAACATGTAAAAGGCTAAACAATATATATAAAGTCAAAAATTTTGCTACCAATTCCAAAAATATTACTGTAATTCCAAAGTTAAAGTAGCCAAAAGAATCAAATATGATCTCTGTACAGCTGTACTGGCCCTTTGGACCGTACTTCCCCCCTCCCCCTCTTTGTTCTTAGAGGTTTTTAATTCAAGAAGTTCTCTTCTTTTTTTTAATGTATTTTTCGCACACATTATACATGTAGTGATTGAATTTTTAAACAAATTTATTGTTTAATGTTATTTATTTAACACTTTTTTTCCTAATCCATTATGCAATTGCTATTATTTGTGAAACAATACTTTCTTATTACTTATATATAAACGGTAACTTTCTCAGTACGTAATTTCATTTTTTTTTTTTTTTTTTTTTTGTGGGAAAAAAAAGAGCCCCCCGGTAGAAGCTTAACCATGGGCCCCACTCTTGTGTGGGCCACACTAACTTATGAGCAGTTCCTCCGAATCTAGACTTAGCAGCCCGCAGTGAGGGGAAGGGCTGTGTTTTTAAAACATTATTCTAGAAAAATACAGGTGAATTCCCTCGAATAAGTTTCATTCTTGATGGATTTTTGTTAGACCAGAAGGAAAGTCTAGAGCACTTAGCCACTTAGCCAGCTATAATTGAAAAAGCAGACATTTATTTATTTATTTTGAAAGAAAAAAGGTATTTTTAAAGCAATTTACAAAAAAATTGATAAAACTTGCAATAACAAACCAAGTGTTTTTGAGGACAGTGACCCACCTCTATTTTAACTGCAGCACGAGTTGAGGGGGGCAGTCTCTCCAAAACCCTTGGTTTTAGGCCAAACTACCAATCAGTGTGGTATTCAAAATACTTGTAAGGACTGCAGTGACACCCCCTCCCTCCCCTCGAAAATAAATTCCCGCTGCGCCAGTGAATTTCAGATATAGAAAAGTTATTACGTGAAATTCAAATAACTTCAGTGCACATTTTAATACCCTATCCCAAGTTTCTTTCCCAAGAAATCTTTCTCTCACTACGCGTACCTATCCTAATCAAGTCCTCCTTTTGATATCCTCAATTCTCTCCCCTCATCTTCCAAATAACATTCCACGCGTCGGCCCACACTTCCTCAAAGAGAACATCATTCCTCTTTGTCAACATTATCAACTCGTTTCGAGCGACAAGATCACATCGCGGTAGTAAGTCAAATAGAAAAGAAGCCCCGAAACTGCTCAACCCGGGGGCGTGTCTCGCGAGCACCAACCGAGAACCGTGCTCTCTGGTACGAGGCACGCATCCGTACGGTGTGCTCTCGATGACAAATCGCACAGCCACGTCGGACATGGCAGGTAACAGCTGTTGGCATATACTCGGACGAGGATTAAAAGGCCCCCCGGGGGTGGAGGACGAGCGAGGGCGGGAGATGGGTCAGCCTCCTGAAGAAGTTACTCCTGTTATTTGATGTAGCACCCTCCTAGATTAGCTCCTATGTTTGTTTCCTTGTCAGTCTCATGGTTAGGTCGTTTAGTTCGTGAGGATTAATCACTGCAAGAAGGTGTACACCTTCCTACAGGAATAAAGTCAAGAGAATTATAAGCCCAAAAATCAGCGTAAAAATCGCGTGCTCGTGTTTGGGGGGGGGGGGGGGGACATGAAACCCCGTTGTCAAAAGTTCAGTGGCTTGTTGTTAGTATGTCAACTTCAGTAGTTGGATATCTTGTCAGTCGCATGGTTAGGTGTTTTGGATTCATCGCTGTAAGAAGGTATGACTTTGTGTAGAAATAATAGAAGAGAGTCGGCGGAATTAAGCGCACAAATAAACATCGAAATTGCGTGTACGTGTTTCGGATGTACATGAAACCCTGTCTATAAATGGATTAAATGGTGAACTTTAAGATGAAAAACCAACCGAATAACAATCCCTTTGCCCAGATGATTTTCTTAAAGCTTCCAATTTCATGTAATGGTAAAAATACTTTGAAGTTATTTGTTTGCAATGTTATTGCGTTTTTGTGCTGCATTTACGTCGAATTGAAATAAAATAAGCATTATTTTTTGAACTAAGCAATGATGAACAACATAAACTGCAAAATGTGTTGCGCTTTATCTGTTTGGGGTTACACCGAACCTCTTTTACAATGAATGAGCATGTTTTTCGAACTCCCCTGAGCAGTCAAACTGCATAGCATATGGAGGCCCGAAAGATTTTCGAATTTAGAATGGGGTTTCTTGACCACACAGAAGCACGCACCTACCATAAAATTTGCAATTTGCATTGTTCCTCGTTGGTTATCTCATTGTTTCATATTAAGCCATTTCTAACAACCAAATTGTAGTAACCAAATTCATAATGTGAAAAAATGAAAAACTAGCAAAAAACTTAATTGTAACTTTAAAGTCTACTTTTCCGTTTACAAAATTGTGACGCTTCGCTTGATTCAACTTTGAGCCGCCACATGTAGCATGAAAACCAGAATTTATTGCTATTTCTCCTGTGTTTAGAAATTGTGACAACATTTAAAACTATTGAGACAGAAACGGCTCTTTGCAGTTGCACTCATAATTCATATTACAGCACATTTGATTTGTCGCTTGCCTGTAAATTTTTGGTGAAGCATTTGATTTTACTGCAGCAGCTATTTCGAATCGAAAACTGATATTAATGCAAGAAAAAGTTATGCACGTAAAGTATGGGATTGATGTAAACGTGCTGGGACATTTGGAGTTTTAATGGCTGCTAATTTTGTGATTTTTTTTTTATTTAAAAAGAAAAAGATTCCTACTTACACACTTTCCATATTTGTCTTCAAATGAAGAGCAAATATCAAACCAGCAACATTTTGTACTTATGATAATAATAATAAATCTAAGCAATTAAGAACTGCGCAAATTCTTTTAATCTATTTTGATTCCACCGATTTTGCCTTTGTTGCTTCAAAAAACTGCCTGAAATAATTTTCTCACGATTTTTCAAAACGGAGAAGCAGATAGCAAATCCACAACCTTAGTGCGGCAGCGGAACTTCCCAAAAACTAATCAAATAATTTAAAGAACTGTTTAGCTTGTAAGTGTGCTTGCTTTTGTAAGTTGCGCTGTTAGTTCGCACAACAAGCCGATTAAGTTGCATTGAAATGAAATAAGCTGCAATAAAAAAAAAGTCTATAAAAAAATAAGAGGCGTGGCAATTTGTCGAGGATGTTATTTGAAAGTTTTGAGCAGCAGTAATGGTTAAAATTTTCCATAGCGAAATATAATTGTGAAAAAGAATCAAATTTAAACATTTAAGGCTTTAAAGAAATTCACTTTTTTTCCCCTCAAACATTTGTACTACAGTGAAACCTGTGTTGTGTAAGTTGACCACTTGTGGTGCACAGTGGACAACTTAACCAGGTTATCAACTTATATAGGTTGATTTATATGATACAGGCCTAATTCTAAGAGGTACTGAGAATAGTGGTCAATTTTGCAGGTTTTACTGTATTCGCAATTTCGCGTTTGGAAATCCGATTTCTATTAACTAATCTTCGAAAAGTAATACGTCTTCGCAATCGAACCTCAGTACCGTACTCTGCCACCAAAAAAGGGGGAAATAAACTGGCCATCCTACACTTAAGGAGTTTTTTTTTTTAACGTTTTCATGGCTAATGAATATATTCAACGAAACTCTTAGCAAACGACCTGTTGAACAATTAATAAATAATACCACCCTGACACCATTTACACTTTCAAGGCATAAAGCTTAGTTATGCGGGGAGGAAACACGTGTGCGGAGAAAGTAGAAACAACCGAAAAGAAAAAAACGACTACTACCCGGAACCATTTGCAGTATCATTACGAGGTTTTAAACAACCGAAACTGACAACTGCCACCATTTGCAATATCCCCTGTCCATTTTAGTAGCCTCGTAAATAAAGCTTACACTTGCCTACTCACGTTTGTACATCGAAGCAACTAAAAGCACGTGTTTCTAACATAAAAAGTGGAAGAAAATAATCTTGGAATTTTCCGCGTTTTGGTTTATGGGTCTTTCTTTTTCAAAATGGGGTTTCATTTAAGAATATATCAATTTTTCTTGCATGGTAGCGACGAAGGACGAAGTACTGTAAAATATCGACAATTTCATGCACGAACTAGCAAAACTAAACCACAATTGGTGCGATAGGGTGTAAGACACCCTAGAAGATTTGGGCTTTTGAATTTAAACGTATTTTGTAATATTTTCATATGTTTAAATGTAGTCTTCCTTATAGTGTAGTAAATTTTACAGTTAATGTAAAACGGCAGCAAATTTAAGAAAATAATAACTTAAAAAACAATATAAATAAATAGTGCATTAATACTATAATAATTAATTAACTAAAATTACAGTAAAGACGTTTCTCCCTCAATGCTTGGATAAAACTTGCCGATGAATTCAAAATTTTTTAACGATCTGGGCTACGTTGATTGTTTAATTCAGTTTATTTTTTTATTTATTTTTTCCTCGCTTGTAACATCTTGAATCAAATATGTAGGTTATACAGTATATAATCTATAGTTTATAAAGGATTAAATGACATAAAGGTTTAGTATGCAAACGCGGAGCAGCCCCCTTGTGGAGTCCTTTAGGAAGACGCTTTCCCATAGAACACCTTTCCGTTCGTTATATTTTTGTTACAAATTAAGCTCTGTTCATGTTTAGACTGTCTTTTACGAGTCCCTGAAACTGAAATCATCAATTCAGGATTCAGTGAAGAAACTAGAATGCTCTCCTAGATGGTGAATAGTGAGTAGTTATAATTGAAGCGATGAGTCCGAAAACTAATCATGTCCTTTGTTTTACCAAAGGAGATAATTGGTTTAGAAACTCATTGAATCAATTGTCCTTACATGTTGAACAGAGATTAACAACATGACCAAATATCCATGGGGAGCAGTTAAAATTGAACGGATGATTTGTAAATCAATCCATGCACTGGGTTTTATCAAAGGAGAGATGACTGATTTTTAAACTCATTGATTCAATTGTCCTTACAGTTATCCTCATAACATATAATAGCGAATGATCGAGTAACGCTTCTGACGTCATCAACAATGAAACTCGCTCCACGCCATAATAATTTGATTTTTTTTTTGGTAATGTTTGACATGAAGGGAAATGCTCTATTTTGACGAGGCCGAACTGAATCCGGTATCTTAACTGTTTTGCAGGTAAGACTGTCAGGTTATGTATGAATGAAGAAACGAAAAAGGGGTAACAATGAACGCTATATACAGGGAGTTTAGGGTTAGTCCACTGGAGTTAGGGTTAGAATTTCAACTATCAAACTTATCACCAAACAGGCAATTGTTTCACTCAAATGTAGAAGCAAATGTCACTCGTCATACCTCGACGGGCAATTTTCCAGTATATATATATATACACACACACATACATATATTAATGAACTGGGATAAACAACATGTCCAAAAACTCAGTCCTAACACGACCTCACGAAAAACTATTTCTTATTCTCGCTTTAATTCTGAAATATTTCAATTCATTCCTAGAGCAAATTTATACAAATCGAGAGTTTCGTTCGTCTCCTGATGATCCAGGGAGTCAATTTGGAATTGACTACTTGTGATCTTCAATGCACTAGATTAGTGAAATGCCCACTCGCAGGTAATGAAGAAACGATTAAGAACTGTCGAAGAGGGAAGCGTATACAAATCTAAATTCATCTCGGACAGCGAATTCATCCACGTCAATCCTTTTTAAGAATTCATCATCATTCTTGCCCAAGTTGGATGGAAGATTGGAACGATACGACTAATTGCAGAGCCCGATTTAGGAACATGCTCCTGATATCTCAATTACACAATTCGATTATTTACTCTTCCAATTTGGTCTGACACGCATCCCCTAACACCTCACTATAGGATTCTTCGGCCGCAGAGAATACAAATAACAAAGCGACGAAGGGCGAGCGCGTGGTGATTCTTCTGCGCCAACAAAATGGCCGCCGGTGTAATGATCGTAATATGCATATCAAGCGTCTTATCGTCAGAGCAGGATAATTCATTACTTCATGCATGCCTGCGGGAGGGAGGGCGGAATCGAAGGAAGGAGAGGGGCGGTGAAAGATGAAGAAATAAACTTGTCATTTACAAAGTTGGACGCTATCTGGAGATAGCATCAGGGTTTGATCGTCTGTTACCTTCCAAGGCCGAAGCGGAGGAAAAAGTGACACCGAAATATAGTTCTTTTTTTTACAATGCTACTGCAGAATTAACAACTTTAATGTTTTATAAATTTCACTAAACTGATTATCTTGTTGATTTGCTGATGCTAGCGAATGTGACAAGCAGTTCCTGGTGAAATGAAAATTTTCTTTCTTGTTTAACCACATCCGCAGAAGTAAAACGCTTCTTGTTTGTGCGGAAGTAATCACTGAGCAATTAAACGTTACTGAAGTATAAGTTGCAGAAATGTATTAAAGACACTTGTTTCGCGGTTACAAGACACCCCTTTGTCAATGCATAAATCATTTACTTTTCGAAATGAAAATATTCTCAAGTAAAGCTTTTTTTTTTCTTTTTTTTTGGTACTGTTCTAGCAATGCTTGCTTAGTTCATTACCCCAGAACGGAAAGGTGAATCATTCCAAAGAACGTAAGATAATTTCTAAAGAGTGCAGCATAAGTTGCGATACCTTTATTAACTTCATCGCATGAATTCAGTGCGTGTATCATTCATTTACTTTAGCTAGGGCTATAAGATTGGATTTGATGACAATTACGAATCCGTGAAGAATGCGATGTAGGTGCCCCCCCTCCCCCGCCGCCCCTTATATTTAGAAACTTTCTCGGATTTTTCTTTTCTTTCTTTTTTTGCAGTATATTTCACTAAATGGAACCGTTTAATATCCCATCCGCCGGAATTCCTCTTATCTGAGCCAAACAATACTGACCAAATTAATAAAAAACATTTAAATTTCAACCAAATTTTGGGGAAATAGCATCTTTTAGATAGTAAGTAGGACTCCTTAATAGATTATTCAATTTGCTATATAATTTCACAAAATATAGCGACTAGACAAAATGCTGTTCGTGAAAGAAAAATAGGTTAACTCTTTTATTCTTTATATATATATATATATATATATATATATATATATATATATATTTGCAGCAGCAGTTTGGTGTGGAAAAGGTAATATGTCCATTTTTATTGCGTTATGCTTCTAAGTATGACAGCTTTATTTAATTTAAATTTAATATCTTGAAATTCAAAATAAACAAGTAAACAAATAGTTTACACTTTGTTCGTAAAATTTTTCTTGAATGAAACTTTACCCCCCCCCCCCCACCAACACCTACTCTCCTTTGTCACCCCTTACCCTGAAATTGCGAAAAAATAACTTACACTGTACCTATATAATGAGAAATAACAACGTATAATTTCAGATTACTGCAGACACGTGTTTTGGGGTTGCAATGAACCCTTTTTTCAATGCAAAATAAGTGAGCTTATGAGTGAAAAAACATCCGACAAAAGATAATTAAAAAAAATTAAAAAAAAAAAAGACGGAATCATTTTTAAGCATTTTTTTTAAATAAAAACTCGTAGAGTAAAACCTGTAAAGTTGACCACCTTTGTAAGTTGACCACCTGTCTATGTTGACCGCTTTTGTCAGGAACGGAATTAGTCCTATCTTGTATAATGAAGGAAAACCTCTATAACTTGACCACCTTTCTATCTTGACCACTAATGTACCCCAAATTTCGTTTGGAGTATTGTAAAAAACCCTTTGTAAGTTGACCACTTGGATTGTTTTTTAAAACTTAATTTAGCAAATTATTTTATTATTATTTTTTTTATAGCTTTCCAAGAATATTTTTGATGTGTAACCAGCATTTTACCAACTAAATAAAACAGCAGCATAACTAAAGCTTCTTGTAAGTTTAACCCACATTGGAAAACTACTAAGAACCCTCTTATTCTCCAAACTTGTTTTTCTTTTGTTGTTCTATTTGAGATTACCTTTTGTACTCTGTTCAATGAAAACATGTGTCAGTAGAAAAGTACAAAGTATTTTTTTCCAGTCGCAATATTTTGTGGCAGCACTGGAATTGTGCTAGAGTAAAAGTTACTTGCATTGCAGTATTTCTGGTGCAAGGGATTAAGAACTAGCACATTTTCATTTTCAACTGCCTTATTCGAGTCCAGCTTGTTGCTCTTTGTGTTATAGTTTTACATAAAATGGCTTCAAAAAGAAAGTTAGTTCAACTTGAGATTGATAAAAAGTATGAAATATTAAAATTAACTGAAAAGGGAGAAATCCAAAGAAAATTAGCTGACACATATGGAATTTCCAAAACTACAAACTTCAATAAGGAATTATTTTGTTGAAAAGTAGATCATCATAGTTATAAATGTATTAAATGTATATGAGAAAAAAATAATAAGCGAAAAATTTGTTATTTTTGATTAGCAATAAATTTTTAGGAACTATTTATACCAAATAACTTTTTATAAACAATGATTTATTTTTATTTATTTATTTATTTATTTTTTGATCAATTTACTGAAATTTTAAATTTACATGACACATTATATGTCATTCTGAGAAAATAACTTCTAAAAATATTTGAACAGCATTTTAAATTATTGTTTCAAAGTAATGTTAAACAATGAAAGTGAGTTGAGCGGAAAGAGTAAGTGTCAATTAGTCAAAAAAAGAATACATGGTGCAAGAAATGACAAAAAAAAAAAAAAATAAAAAATAATAATAATAATTACCACCCTTTATAAGTTGACCACCTGTCTAAGTTGACCACCAAAGTACTGCACCGCAAGTGGTCAACTTACACAGGTTTCACTGTACTTAATAGGGTTAAAGCTGCACTATGAAAAAAAAAATGATTGCTGTTCGTATGAAAATGAAAAGTAAACTTTTTCTAAAATGATATGTTTACTTTACTATTTTAAATCATTCTCGTAAAGCGTAAAAAGCATCGAATAGTAAGCTACATTCTTGTTATCATGGTTTTAGGCCACTTTACTATGATGTGCAGTATGATATCCAGAACACAAAGGAAAAAAATCTCCAACCTCTAACAACTCTATTAACTTTTTATAATTAATGACTCTAGCATTCTTACAAATATGCGCACACAATGCTTTCACACGTGCCCATCCAACTGGAGTCCTTTTTTGCTCACATTCAAAGATGGCTTTCTTAATTAACACGATCTTTCAACAGACCGCTTTCAGAGTTGAATTTTATAAAGGAACTAATACGGCTAAGCTTTATTTTTCTTTGTAGTCAGTTACCTTAGTAAAAAGTTTTATTAACATTAGAAATGGCAGCACAAGAGTTAAGCTGTCTGAGGCGGGTATGTTATTAATGGCGTTCTAAGAAAAAGATTTGTACTTTCAGCATTAATTAATGAGCACTGGCCTTTAAAGTATGAAAGGTCGTTAATCACCAGACTGTTTCATTCCATTTTGTTTTCATCCCCAAAGTACTTTTAGAAGACAGTTTTCTTTCGTTGTAGTTGGAATGCGCGTGAGATAAATTTGAAGCATTGCCATTCTCGGCAATAAATATTGAATCTTTTTCGATTAATGTGAAAGATTTACAGCTGTTTCGAGGAGATATTTTTGGGGGGTAAATTAAGTATCAACACGTCTGCAGTAGAATTATAAATTAACTTGTATTGTAGCATTACAACAATTTTTTGCTTAATGAAATGAAAAGAAATACATGCTAACAAATCTGAACCGTAATTTAGTTTAAGTTTACAGCTTAAAAAAATGAAAAAGGCATATTTTACAAGATACTCAGGTAAATTCCAATTTCATTTCTGAAACTTTGTGTCATACCATAAGGATCCAAAGCTCTTTTTAATCAGAAATTTTGGATATATTAGCATAAAAATTTTTGAAATGCAGAATAAAACAGCGAAGAGTTATTTACTAAACCGAGTATATTAATCAGAATAACGAATGTATTATAATACATTACATAAAATAGTAGGAATTTTTGAATGTACGAATTTTAAAATCGAATAAAGATGACATCTCGAAAAATACAAAATACAGCATATTTTGCTAAGAGATTGAAATTTTAATGTGAAATAGCCAGTTTTTAAGCGAGGAGTTCTCTCTCTCTCTATTTGTAAATGTATGCACATCGTCATTCATAAAATAATTTTCTAACATGAGTGTTTTTAAATGAGTAAAACATCAGTGTTGTCACACAAATATTGCACGCACATGTTTCGAGGGTTTACGAAAGGTTTCGACGCGAAAAGGGTTTAAGGGATTCCTTAAAATTCCGAACCACATGTATACAGTTTTTTGCATTTTGTTGCTGTAACAACGATAATTTTCTCATGCTTTATTTTGAAAACATAAAACATATTTTAATGTATTTATATTAAGTTTTAATTGCAAAAAGGATAAAAAATTGAACCGAATTTCAAATCTACACAAATGCATATGAATCCTAATCAAACAACAAATTAACAATGTGTATGCGTTATTTATTTGAAAAACAAAACGACTGAAAACTGCCTTTTCCCGAAACATGTGCGTCGTCTATACCCGAACATTAATCTCTATGTAATACGTAGGTACTAAATGTATATTAAATGAAATGAATGATGCATATTCCACGTTACTAGCACAAAACTGTCAAAAACCACGCATATCGAAAAAAAAAGAAAAAAAAAATGATGTATGTAACTAAATAACAAAATTTTCATCGTATGACGTTTTTCTTTGAAATAAATGTACTCAAGCCCGATTCGAACACAGAAATCACTAAATGAAATTTACATCAGACCTGTAATAAAAGACCTTATTTCGAACTTCTTGTCTTGATGCAAATATACTGCCTACATTAGTTCAGCCAGAATTTTCTCTTTTGGAGGGGTCTCAAGCATTCCTTATATATACTACTAGTATAGTAACCGCACTGCTTTGCCCGTAGTAGAAAATTAAAAGGTCATTTGGTTCGCCTATATATTTACAAATCATGGTTGATGAATCTCTCGCCAATTTTCTATATTTACTTGCCCATGTTACGGTTTCACGTTATGATAATCTGGTAATACACTCGTCCACGTTGTGATCATTTGCTCGGTAAAAAATTCTTAAAATTGGAATAGAAAAAGAACAAAAAAATGGAATTTTTGAAAAATCGCTTCGAGGTATGCACCCCTATGCTACAAACAAACTTTGTGCTAAATTTCATGAAAATCGACTGAACGGTCTAGGCGCTATGCGCGTCACAGATATCCAGACAGAGAGACTTTCAGCTTTATTGTTAGTAAAGAATACATATCAACATAATAATACGACAAGCAATGGGCTTAAAACGACGGGTTTCCGGGGAACGAATCCTGCAAATGCACCTCCCTCGCGGTGCCTCTGTAGTAAGTAACTTCTTGTAACTGCAGGGTAACTTCTCTCTCTGCAGTACTCTAATCACCAGATAAACAAAAAAAAAAAAAAAAATTCTCAAAAACATAACGAAATAATTAAAATAATGATTCAACTAATTTACAAATAAGGTAACTGCACGTACGGCTAGACATTCTGAGCATTCAAATTCAAAGTAACAGAGTAGAAAATTTAAAAAAGGATCATTTTCTGTAATTATTACAGCCGTGAAATGTTAATTAGTCGTGCTGAAAACATTAAACGGGGCAAATAATGTAAATTAAAGCTGGAATATCCAGTGGACGCATATAATATAAATGTAAATTTTGAAATCTTTTTATCTTATCATGGAAATCGAAACCCCGATTTTGTACAGAAAAATAGTACCAAAATTCCAGTGCATTGCTGCGCTACAGTCGGTCAAGGTAATAAATCATCTTTTTTAGTTCGTGCATTCGCATGGTTTTTCCGTAAAAATTAGTCGTTATAATTATTACTACTCAGAACTTTCTACAAAAGAAGATGATTCTCAATATAATCTCTCTTCTCAATAATATCATATATTCTCATTATAATTCTCTTAAAATATGTAGGATATTCAATAAAATTTCTGCAAAATCAATACGTGTACTATTAAAAAAAAAACTTACCAACATTTATAAGTGTTCCGTACTGTGTTCCGTCTTACAAATTCCAATGGGACATAAACTAAAAATCGCGTACAATAAAAAAATCCTACAAGAGGCACCCTCTCCCAAAGAACTGCTCCCAAACAACCAACACAAACTAAACTGCAGCAGAAAATGGCCCGCGAGGACTTGGACCGCAGGAGCCGAAAGAGGGGGGAGGACTACAACCCCTTGGGATTGAAACAACCAATCTCCTGACAAGCATCCCCATGGGAAGAGAAGCGATCCCCCTTGGTGTTTTTGGACACTTTCTCAAAAGTCTTTGGAAGGGAGAAAGTAAAGGATTAGATAAAAATATCAGAATTCGTTGTTTAATTGTTAGTCCATCCGGTTTCCTGGGTCAGCATGGTGATGTTGTGTTGTATTGTATTTATCTTTCTTATAAGCATTTGGAAAAGAATTTGTGTATATCTTTACCAACGGAAACTTGGTTAAAACCTGAAAGAGACATGATAAGAGGGAGGGAAATTCTTCGTCGTTAATCCGGTTTGATGGATGCGCATGTTGTTGGTATTATGCTTGTATCAATCTAAATTTGAAATGAAGTTTCAGAAAACCTTATCGTTGCTGGTGTGAATTTCATTTAACCATAAAAGTTCTAGAAAGAAAAAGCCCACAAGAAATACCCATTAACTGGTGTGACTTATCTTGTCCTAAATGCAGAACAAATGTTAACAATGCAAGCAATAATCCTATTCGTGAAGATATGCTACTGGAATTGACGTACAGTAAAATTTTCTTGAACAGATTAAGGTTAAATAAAATACTGCACTGATGGTCAAATAAAGTACTGCACGTGTTTCCTTGAAAGTTTAACATCCAAAGCGGTCTCTAAATCTCATAGTTCTGGTCAAAAAAAAAAAAAAAGAGAGAGAGAGAGAAAGAAATAGAAAAAAACCAAGTTTCTCCAAAGTCAGTAAAATTAACTTTAAGCTGAAATCAAAATTTTACTAATAAAACAACTGTATATAAATTACGTTTCATTCCTCATTGCATCCAATACAAATTTACCATTAAACAAAATATTGACTTTAGTTTTATCTGATTCAACTGAAGAATGAAAATTTCTAAATCACTCTTCTGAACGCATATAAATTAATAGTTAACTCCAAATTACTTTGGCACAGCATAGCCTATTAAGACTCTTGCGCCAAAAAAAAAAAAAAAAAAAAAAGCTAATAGAACCAACCATATTGCTTTTCTGAAAGATTATAGAAAATCCTCATACATATAATAGCCAATGACCGAGTATCGCTCCTGACGTCATTAACAATGAAACTTGCGCCACGGCATGATAATTTGATAATATGTTTTGGTAATGTTTAACAGGCATGGAAAGGCTTTATTGTGACAAGGCTGAACTGGATCCGGTAACTTAACTGTTTTAATCGTAAAATGGTAAGACTGTGTCACTTCAGGTCAGGGGAATGGAGAAACGAAGAAGTGGTCAGCAATGAACGCTACCTACTGGAATTTAGGGTTAATCCACTGGAATTAGGGTTAAAATTTCAACTATCAAAATATAACCAAACAGGCAATTGCTTCGATCAAATGTAGAAGCAATTTTCACCCGTCATATCTTGACGAGCGATTTTCTAGTCATGTATATGTTTCCCTGCTAATAATCCGTGCCGTAAAAGTTGTGCAGTGAATACCTTGAGCTGTATATACCAAGAATTTCAGCAATAAAGTCCGAAAAGATGTTTCCCTTTTCGAGCTATATCGTAAAAAGCAATTGGTTTTGGAACTATCAGCAGTACTTTCCTCGAGTGCAATGTGATATCGTTTTCTAGGCTTTCATCCTATCTCATTGGAAGAACTATGAAAGCTTAAGGGAGATTTCTCGCATTGTGATCGAATGAATGACGATGCTGTTAATGTTCTACATCGGATAATGTTGTTCGATTCACCCTGTCCTGGGGGCTGCCAAGACTTTGTTCAGAAAGCTACTGTCACCTTCACTCGACAATGACTTCAGATGACAGCAAAATTTATGAGGGTACTTAAGCGAGCAAGATTCACTAACGGGAAAAGGCGCTTCCTTGACCTAAGGGGTTTCCAGCCCTGTAGTAAACGAGCTCCTGGTCATTAGGTAGTAAAAGGAAGAAGGAACGAGTCATGTGTCTTTTTTGACAAGTCAATACCAACATGCAGCAAATTTAGGAACCTAGAGCAGAAAAGGAACTCAGGCACAAAAGCCCATGCTGTCCAAGAAAGATGGGAGTTGGTTGGATGTCTCTATTTTTACGATCACTCCTGTTTATTGATTGCGGACTTACCCCCAGAAAAACTTTCGAGTTTATAAATACCTTTCACTTTAAACTTTTGCTCAGTACAGTGAAACCTGTGTATAACGATACTGTCTATGACGATAACCTGTCTATAACAAAAAAAATTTTTTTGGCCCCAGCAAAATGTCAGCATGAATAATCAACATGTCTATAACGATAACCTGTCTATTACGATATTTTTTTAGGTCCCAACAGTATCGTTGTAGACAGGTTTTGCTGTACTATAGTCGAGAAGTGATACTAGGGGACGGCGACATCTTAATATTGTTTTTTACTTTTCATTTCAAATACAGGGCTAATTGACTATTAGGTCATTGGAGCACAGGACCTTCAATATATCTCAACAACACAATGGGGTTGTTTCCTTCAGTCAAAAGTACTTACTTTTAGTCACTAGAATTGATAGAATAAGCAAAAAAGATAACATGGAGCCAGAATTTTTTTTTTTTTTTTTTTTTTTTTTGTTTTCCCAACAGTTATTTTCTGTTTAAATTTTTTAATTGTTCAATTTTGGAAATAAGGCACGGTCTTTATGATGTCACAAGTGATGTACTTTGGGTCTCTACTCCATTGCCGCGCTAAATGTTGCTTTGTTGTCAGTCGCGTTGCCAGGTTTTTAAAATTTGCGCTGTGTGCTGATGGCATCAGTGAAAGGCATTTCATCACTTGTGATGTCATGTGCAGAAGCGTAAAAAATGAATTTCAATCTGCTTCTGCGCACCGATTAAAATAATATTTTTAAAATATTAAACTTTATTAAACTATTTAAAAATGGTTAAATCCTATGTTTTTAATCATGATCTTTCAGAAAAGATACTTCGGAAACAACCCTACTAAAGTCTTAGTATTTATTTTAATCAATAGTCCATCTTTTTGTTTTTGATTTCAATGGCTGTAATTTGAACAAATCTTACGCTTGTATCTGCAAGCGTTTGTTACTTTTGTATCTGTAAGTCCCACCTTTATTTCAAGTAATTCATAATTGATTTTACTGTAACGTTACAATGCTTAAATTGATGTTTACTGATAAGATTAACCAGCATCGTCAGTTCTCTCGTGGTACTGTTACGAAATAGCGTTGCCATGACTAAAGCATAGGGTTCTACCTATATTTACTCTTAAGATGACTTGCTCAGTAACATTAGTTTTTACATGATTCCAGTTTTGGGGGGTCTGTGTCAAAAGTTAGTATCCATTTGGTTAATGACATTGGTTAGAAAATTTTGTTGTCCCTAAAATCAGTGAAAAAAGAGTAAACGGGGGAGGGGGGGGGTATCAGTTTGTTTTCAGCAGCGGAAAAAAACGGAGGGGGGGAATCGAATTACAATATATTCCTATTGTTAGTATAAAAATCCAAAACACTAGTTTTCAAATGTCTCGAAATATCTGCAGATACTGTCGCTTACCTGCCCGCGGCAGAATAATCTAAGTACTCTGTGCATCTTCTGAAAAATGAAACGCTCTGGGTGATTTTGTATCTGCGACATTCCCCCCTTCCCTTATCCAGCTCTAAACAGTGAAACTAAGCTGCATATGAAACAAGTCGCACACTTAATGCGGGATTAATCATTATTCAGTTATTTTTAGAATTCTAAAGGCGATTGAACAAGTTTTTCGCGTTAAAAAAATTGTAGCCTTGGATATTTTTAGTTCAGATTGTAATGAAAGATATGGTTACAGCCTGAAGTTATAAAAAAAAAACACGTAAAAATAGCAGTGGCCAGCATATCATTAAAACAATCTTTTTCATGTCATCAACGTTCTAATAAAAATTATCAGGCTTGTAAATTTATTTTGACGGATTAACTACAGTGGATTAGAGTTTTCAATTATTTCATGATACAAACCAGTTACATAATCAACAGTGAGTACTGCAGGATCAGAAACTTTATGCAACAGGTCATTTTTTGTTTTAGCTCAAACGTTTATAAGACAAAGCTACTCAATAAACACTCCTGAAAAAATTACGGTTGAAAATACTGTCAATTATCTGTGTTGCCAGAATTTTTACCGTAAAATCCTTTTTCACTGTAAAATGTTACAGGGGGAGAAATATGCACTGATTGGGGTGCTGCGATCGTTCTTCTTTCGAGTTTCGCTTTTCTTTTGAAATTTGCTGTAAAAAATCTCTCCGGACTGTATAATCTCACTTTTACATGTACACTGTAAAAAATCTCGGAAAACTCTCTGAATATATAAAAAAGTTTTCCGTAATACACAGATTCGTACGCCCTCCGCAGTTTTTTGCTATAATCAAAAACGTTTCCCGTATAGCAAGAAAGTAAGAGTCGACGCATGCGCAGCTCGCAATTTTATAGTCCAGCAGAAAATCTAAACTGAAACTTTCGAAAGCACGCAATGAAAACAAGTGCTGATTCATGTATGCGAAGTAACACTCATCAAGGGGATTAGTAGAAGTTTTGTTCCTCGCATGAATTCACTGAAGATAATTCTAAAGTCTTATATTTTCTTGCATATGTATCGTCATAAGATTGAATTTGAAGCTATGTCACTTATTTTTAAGTACGAAGTGCAAATTCTCGACGCATGCTCGCGGAAGGAATACAAACTGAAATTGAAAACCAAATAACTACCGAGAGGACGCCATGTAAATTCATTGCGTCGCATAACTTGTGTAGGTAATTTACTTTTTTCTTGGATACTTTTCTTCTTTCTACCAAATGGGTAATT
Source organism: Uloborus diversus (assembly GCF_026930045.1). NCBI lineage: Eukaryota > Metazoa > Arthropoda > Arachnida > Araneae > Uloboridae > Uloborus > Uloborus diversus. The sequence goes on from NC_072734.1 coordinate 106,146,052, forward strand.
TTTGTTGGCAGAATTTTATTCTGTCATAAAAATCACCTTTTTGGTGACCAAAGCCTGCAAAAGACCACCACCGACGAATAGGTAAGTCGCTTTGCAACTCTATTACTTTAAAGAGATTTAGTTCATATAAATCTCGTTAAAAAAAAACTATTTTCTTCAGTATTATTTTTTCGTTGTGAACTATTGCAATTTGAAAATATTTTACATTACATAGAACACATATTTAAAGTGCAAGTGTGTCTAGTTTTATTCTGTAAAATTTATGAATTGAAGATTATAAAAAAATTTAAATATGTGTTATTGTGTACTTTGTTTTTATGTGTCAATCTCAGTTAATATTTGGCTATGTATCAAGCATTATGAATGAAATGTTATAACATGCAAATTGTCAGGTTTGATAGTTCGTCTTTAAGGTTGCATGTTTTCATTCTCTTGTAAACAGTGTAGCTAGATTGTATGAAGTAAAAAAAAAAAAAAAACTATCTCTTGTAATTAGGAACATAGTGCTTCAGTATTATCTAAATGACGATATCTCTTTAAATATTTGCATTAGCGAAACGCTTTAAATTAGTTAAATGTGTATTAATTTATTTAACAAATAGATACATATATGTATTTAAAAGTGTCTTCATTTTTTTCGTTTTACGAGCCTCAATTTTACCAAAAGCAAAAAAGAAAAAAAAAGACTTAATAAAATAATTTTGTATTTTTTCACCATATTAAAGTATTTGACTTATAATTTATATGATACTTTGATTTATAATGTATGTGATACTCTGATTTATAATGTATATGATGTTGCTTTTTCAAGGGGGGGTGGGCGCTTCATAGCATTTTATGGGTGCACCATCGCTTTTATGGTGGGGGAGGGGTTATTCTCGTATGGTATGAAATGGAATAATTATGTAATAGAGTTCAATGTTTTAATAAATAAAATATATAATGCATTTTGCGCACACTGTAAAAATAAAATCAGTAACCTATTTTGAATAAGTATTTATATTTGTGATGAGCTGGAAAAGGGCAAGAACAGAAGAATCAACCCGAATGGTTCCAGCAGGGGGACTTGGTGTCATATTTAAATTCATCAATTTCTCTGTTGGTACTTTTCGGTACACTTTGTTCGTCAGAGAAATTGACTTGAGGTGAACGAATTCCGGAACGCGAAGGGTAGGTAAGTCCTGTCAAATTTTATCCGAAGATAAAAGCTATCAAGTTTGATACAAGATATGTTTTTAAGTTCTGCATTAAAAATACAATATGTTGATAGTTTTGTCTTGAAAATATTGAGAGAATAACTGAAGTTTAAGATTGTTTAACAAACAATCCCCACTTTTCAGAAGGTACCCCCACTCCAATTCCCCGACGATTTTGTGATTAGGAATGAAACTACTAGATTATTTCATAATTTTTCAAAAATTTATAACTGTGCATATGTTATGCTGTTAACCATGCTATTTGTCATTAGAAATTCCAAAAAAAAATCCACGAATAATTCTAAAATTGCTTGTATTATTGCTCTTAGATATGAAAGAATTGAAACTGATATGGTATGCAATACTATAATAAAGAATTATGTTTTAGAAAAAATCACGGAAAAAGGATTCCGAAATTCTCGGAAACGTTTTTGAAAATTGTTTGCAGAATTCCGAAATACTCGGAAACGTTTTCGAAACTTTCATGAACCACAGCTGCACAGAATACTCAGAAACATTTCTGGAAATTACGGAAAGAGGATTCCGAAATACTCAGAAACGTTTCTGAAAATTACAGAAAGAGGATTCCGAAATACTCAGACACGTTTCTGGACATTACAGAAAGAGGATTCCGAAATACTCAGACACGTTTCTGGACATTACAGAAAGAGGATTCCGAAATACTCAGAAACGTTTTTGAAACTTTCATGAACCACAGCTGCACGATATACTCAGAAACGTTTCCGGATTTTTTTTACAGTGTATAATATTTCCGATTTATTTAGCAATATACTGTTTTAAACTTAGTTTGAAAGTTACATCGTTTAGGTTTTTACGAAAGCTGCCATCTGCTCAGCAACTCATTTTTTATTCTTCTGATGATCTTGTATACAGCAACCTATTTCCCCAAATTCCCCCCCCCCCCCCTCTTCAATATTTTAACCAAAATTTTAAATGTCAAATATCATAATAAGATTCAACCAAATTCAAGAATTTGAGAAAAATAAAATGACAAAACAGAAAATTGGAATTTAACAATTAATGCAAGCACTATAAAAAGAAGCAAAACGCTCATTAGAATAATTCAAATAAAATTCATAATGATTGATGAAAGATAAAAGTAAGTTTTTGCATTCTTAAAAACTAAAACTAAGTAGTAAAACAAAATCGTAACACTGAGTTCGCAATCGGTACTTAATTTGTAAAAAGAAAGAAAGAAAAAAAAAAGTATTCGTCAAACGTCTTAAATTCTGCCTCAAAACATTTAGCAAAAAAACGAAAAAATACCGGGAGTTAAGTTCCCATGCAAATTAAGCCTCATCCTAGATAAAGTATTCTAATGCGTAACAGAAGTAAAAATAAAAAGAAAAGACAACACTGATAAAGCTGAACATGAATTACTAGGAATATACCAGACAGCCCGGTTATCACAGCTAGAGACTGCAGTTTCGTTTTTACTAGAACTCTTCAGTCTAGCGTAGTGAATAACCGAGCCGGAGGCAGATGTCTTCTCATTGAAGATAACTCATAAAACTGAAAATTGTTTGAGTTTTAAAACTAAAAACTACCGGTACAGGAAAATAAGTTTGAAAGTTGCGGGCACATTTAATTACAAGCAAATACTAATTTCTTACACCTTATCACGCCAAACTGATTCAAGTTACAACAAAGCGTATACTAGAAGCGTATACAAACAAAGCGTATACTAGAAGCAAAAATTTATGAGAAAAATCGAGAATAAAACTGAAAATCAAAAGTTGAGAGTTTTGTTAATGCTAAAATGATTGGGTAAATAAATTTTCTAAATTGTAAACTATGAATTCACTACAAGCATATAAGCATACAATAAGAAAACTATAATAATTCATTAATCATATTAATAATTAATCAGAATCAAACTGATATAGGGTCATATCAAAGTATTTTGGAACTATCATGTAGAGTCCGTAAAATTACTTTTTTTTTTTTTTTGCCATAACTATTTAATTTTCTGTGTGATTAGCACATTGTTTTATTTTGAGTTTGTCTAACCAAGACACAAACTCAAATTAAAATAATGTGCTAATTAAACAGTAAATTAAATAGTTATTGCAAAAAAGTGTCATGTTACGGACTCTGCATTTGTCCAAAATACCGTGAAATGGCCCTGTAACTAAAAAATTCGAATGTGTAATGTTGGTTGAAAAAAGAATTGCAGGTTCAAAGGGTCGCATAGGGCGACCACAAATTGCCATTATGTTCTCGTGCTTTTTCCAAAAAAAGCAGAGATAAATATTCTTTCTTTTTTTGTTCTTTCTTCCTCTTCTCCCCCTCCCCCACACTCATATTCAATGTATCCCAATGAATCATTAAAATGCAAAATCTGTTAGACCAAAGCTATTGAGTTGCAATTGATTGAAAATCATAAAAAATTCTGATGTCTCTTGCAGTAAGACTTTTATGTTTTTCATTTTTTCCCCTTGTTTTTCTTTTTACCCCCTTGTGTGTATGTTATACTTATGGAAAAAATGCATTAAAAAAAGATGACCTCACTTTTTTTTCAAAGCAAGTCGAGATGAAAGGATAAAATTCTAACTTCGCCACAATCAAACTGCAAAAAAGAAGGCTCCCACAATAGAATTCTTTCTAAAATTCGAAGGAATGGGTGAAAAGAATAGGGAAAAATAAAAGCAAAATTCTTCTTTTAACCTAATCAAAAGATGGCGCCACGCATGCAACGAACTCAAGCTGCTGGAGAGAAACTCCAGAGAAAAAGTATTTTTCTTTTTTTATAATTTTTTACTTCACTTTTGAGCAGGCCGAAAAATGGGTCCTAATTACGGCAAGCAGCTCCCAACTTGACGATGAACTTAATTTCTGCCGTAATTACGGTTTGAGGAGGGAGGGAGGCTGGCGCTTGAAAAACGGATCTCGCTTTTCTGCTGAGGGAATTTTAACGACACTTTTGCGAATTTAGTTAACATTTTCACCATTCAAATGTCAAAATCGAATACGGAGGCAATGAAGGGTCTCTTTTCATTCATTCCAACCCGGAACCGACTCCGTTATACGTTAATTCCTTTTCTAATAAATCGTAGGAATTTTTGAAATTTTGTGCTTTGTACATTTGGGAATAAATTGTATGATATTTCTTTATTTCTCTCCATTTCTGATAAATTGCAAGATTTGAAGAAAAAACATATTTGTTTCCTATTGTTATTAAGTTTTGTATTTTTGTTGTCATTATTACTAGTTTTGTTAAAATTTCGTATTTTTGTTATTATTGTTTGTAATTTAACTTCTATTTTTGTATTTTGTTTGTTGTTGTTATCATTTATTTATTTTAATTAATTTACTTTTGTATTTTAATTAACAGTGAGAAAATTTACTTCCACCGTTTTCAAGTCACATTCATTTATTTATTTCATTTAATTTCTTTTGTTTTCTAACAAATCTCATGATGTTTTGAAATTTTTCCATTTTCGAGATATTGTAAGAATTTTCGAAACTTTGTATTTACTTTTTTTCTCCTATGAAATGTTGAATCCTTTTTTCCACTTCTATTAATTAAAAAAAAAAAAAATTAAAAAAAAAATATCATCATATGATAGTTTAGATTTTAACTAATTAAAGTGCAAGGGGAACTTCATTTGATTTTCTTTAGAATTGTAGCTCTGAAATTTTATGTTTCGTATTTTTTTAATTCAATAAATTTGTCGCAATTTTTTACTTCATTGGTTTCTTCCGAAAGAGATTCTTTTATTTATTTTTTTTAATGAAATTTCTTCTATACAAAAGAAGAAAGGGAGAAAAATTGAAAATGTAGTTATTTTTCGCATTTCTTCTCGAGGATTATCTGATCTCTGAAAAAACTTCAACGCATTCCGTAAGTTCATATTATATGAAAAAATCAAGGCGAAACTGCGAGTGCAATGGGGCATATGGTCAGGGGCGTGCACAGAAATTTTGGGGCCCGTCACAAATGACTTTTCCGAGTCCCCCTCCATATAGTTTACCCCAATATTTTACGCCTAATTTTAAAAATATTGGGCCCGCTTCAAGCTCTGGCCCGGGCCAACAGGTGTGTCCCCCCCCCTGTGCACCCCCTGCACATGGCCCCTTCGGCAGTCATGTCTTAAAGTTAAAACGTTTTTCTTTAATTACAGATTTTACGAAAATTAAAAACTAGTTTCCAACTTGCCATTTTATGAAATTATTTTGTCTTTCCCATTCAGGAGCTTAGACGAGGGGGAGGTATTCCACCTCCTATAATTCTAAGATTTTCCTTTTTTGATCATAGAAAAAGACTACTACTAACCATACCCTCTCCGAAAATTTTCCCTGGCTATACTACTGCTCCACTGTGTCGATATATTTCTAAAATTTCTTTCTGGGTTATAGTTCAGCGGACAAAGGTTTATCGCCCGAGTTCGACTGCCTCATTTCTACTCTTTTATCTCGGGAACTGAAAAGATTTCGCATTTTTTTCCTTTCTGATAAATTGTGTAATCATTGTCGCAGCCAGGAGATTTCCTGTGAAAGATGGGGATTTACATTAACCTGGTATTTTGAATTTTGATGGTGACTCTTTGTCCACGGCACGGAAAATATATATGAACGCAATGTCTTTAAAAGCATATGCTTAAATTCTACATTTCTTGACTGTTGAAGCGATAAAAAACAAACACAAACAAAAAAGATAAGAAAGAGAAAAAAAACCCTCAAAGCTCGTTGTGCGTTCCAGGATTTAAATATGTTTTTGAATTCTGCACTTCAGAAGTAAAGTATCATAGTTTGAACAGATTGAGCAAAACATGATCTTTGTTTAAAGAGTATTTCATCGTGTTTACTTTTTGAGCGTAAACCTTCAAAATTTATTCGTAAACAATTTATTGTTTACACATAACTTTGATATTTGCGTTAGAGAAGGTAAATTGATATTTAAAAATATTTTGAATCTGCATTCTAATAAAAAAAAACTAATATTTGCTATCGCGACTACGCTAGTAGAGAAAATTGGATAATAAATCGATAGGTATAAAAGAAGAAGAAAAAACCAGCTTTCTTTTACGTTCACAGACTTTCCCTTATTTACTTATTTTTAAGGTGAATTCTATGAGTTGCTTATTTCTATTGCATTTATTAATCTCATGATTTATTCGCGAGCTTGATTTCGCGATTGATAAGTTATTTTTATGCATTTATTAACTACAAAATAATTGCAAATATTCCTAAATTTTTTCTTCTTGCACACATTATAAAATACAAAACGTTCCTCTACGTTAGCAAAACTAGAAAGAAAAAAGAGAGAGAGAATGAAAGAAACCATTCTAAAAAGTGTTATAAACTCTTCAACAACATCTTTTACGCAAATATTTGCCGTGAAATTGAGGCACTTCTTTTTTCGCACATGTTTGTATAATCCTACAAAGGGCAGTACTTGATTTCCAAATCTATGAGCAAGCCCTAAAAACACCTCATCATTCCTTCCTGCCTCCAGTGTCATGCTAATATACCATATACGTTATTACTCATAGCGGCTGAAAACATCTTTGCGAAAAGCTTTTAAACATTATGGAAAGATATTCTTCGGAGAGAGCTATAAGTGAAGGGGGGCAGGGGAGGGGGAGTAAGTAAATAAAAAAAGAAGCATTGTGATGGCAGGGTCGTGCAAAAATCCCGTACGAAGTAAAACGCTTCAACTCCGGAATCACGATTTCTTCGCGCCCCCCGTATTTCGCACCCCCACCCCACAAGCCCGTGAATTTGTTTTGCAGCAGGGAAGAAAAGCCACAGCCGGTCTATTGGTATCAAAGGCGAAGGGTTGCCTCAAAGTCAGCTATTGGCAAGCTCATATCACGCCAACGCAGCCAAAATTGAGTACATATATTCTACTTTACTTCAACAACCGACACTTGAATCAGAGGAATGCTCGATTTAGGAAGCAAAAGAATTTTCTTTATCTCTCCTGGAGTTTTTTTTTTCTTACACAGTTACCAGAAGCATTACTTGTCATAAACAAATGTTTGTATAAGTGAGTGTAATGACTTACTTTTTAAGGACACCTTTTGTCTGCATGTGAATTCGTATTATTTCCATGGTGAACTCTTACGAAGAGAGTTAAGAAGGTAAATAATGGAGTGAAGTCGAATTGAAGAGTGAAAATTGGTCAATAAAAAAACTGAATATGTAGATTTATATATTCCTCAAATAGAGAAATATATTGGATAATTTAAAAACCAAATTGAGATTAATATTAGTTACCGAATAGAGAAATGAAAACAGATCATTAAAAAAAAGTTGAGATTTATTTCTTCGTAGAATTTATAAAGGAAATTGTCGCATTTGTCCATTGAATTGAGACATAAGACTTCATTTATATAGACATTGAATTTGAAAATTTAAAAAGCCGATTTTAAACTATCAAAGAAAAGAAAATTGATAATGCATTTTATACTAAAATTATATTTCTGTAGTTGTCCACTAGTGCAGCCCGAATTTTCTCCCTGACTGGAAGGGCTCTTATCTATAAATATTAACATACACATCTGTACCTCGTCAGAGCGAGAACGACGTAAGTCACATTATGATAATTTAACAGTACAGAGGAAAAACTTTTTCCTGGCCCATGCGAAGGATGGGACGCATGCTCTTCTAACACTAGTAAAAAATTGAAAAGCATATTTAAGAATTATGTTCATATGGCTCGATGTGGAATAAGCATCTACATACAATGTAAAAACCGCATTTTTTTTTTTTTTACTTAAATCCTATCTCTGAGGTACAGATATTAGGACCATCAACATAGCTAAACGCCATTAGTTATTGGTTATTTTCGCGTTCAACAGCCAACCTCCCTTGCTATGCTTCTGTATTTATAAATTACCTAAACGAAGAAGTTATTCTGCTGTTTAGATTCCACCAACCGTAGTTAATCAGTTAATTGAACTAACCAAGGTATTCATTAAGCTTCCCCCCCCCTACTCCCTTATACGCACAAACACACTTCGAAATGAAAATGACTTTTGCAGTATCACAGCCGTCGTACAGAGTTATCTGAAATGTTTCAAGTTTTTTGCCATCTATTACGATTATCGAAAGAAAAGCCACCGCTAATGATGAAAGTTGAAAAACAAATGCCGAAACTGTTTTGGTGATTATCCCGTCAGTAATTCAGTTGTCTGTAATTACCGTGTCAATAAGATATCTATTATTTTGAGAATGACATCGAGTTTTTAACTGCTACCCCAGATTGAAATCATCGAGTTTGAAATTGTAAACAAAGAGATCGATAACTAAAAGCATTGACATGTCACTTCACAATCAGATATGATTTTGAAAAAACCATTAAAATGTGTTTTTGATTAAGTAAAAATGTTCTGCAAAAACTTGTTTGCATAAGGGGGATTGAGTTGTGAGGTTTCTAAATCTTAGTTTTAAATTATACTGATAATAAAATTATGTCAGTAGTTAACTTGTATCCATCTTTACGAGAAATTTTTTCCTGTTGTTGAATTGTAAGTGGATTAAACGCTTTTTCTCTGCATGCAACCACACATATTGTGCAAGAAATCATCGATTTTCAAGAATGAAGAAATGGTTAACATATAGACATCAGGAAATCGCGATGGGTCACTTAAATCCCCGTGGTCTTAATTGACAACATCCAATCTCGACTATGTTCCCTGAAATTCAAAAGTAAGTTGTTAATTATTAAAAGTTTTTTACTTTATTTATTTCTACGCTAATGAATCAACTCAGCAGTACTTCCAAAATAGTCCAGGTGGTCTTTTCTAATTAAAGCATAAGGTAGACATTGTTAAGCTCCAAATCAACTGAACAAGAAACCTGCACCCACTCTTAAACCCTAGTAGTCAAAACTATTAACATATACAATATCGGGAGTTCTTCGAAATCTAAAAAAGAAGAGCCAAAATTTAGAATGTGGAGATTCCTGTAACAAATGGTAGAGGAAACTTGAATCTGTTTTGGGTAAGAGAAGTTATTAGCAGTTCTGGTATGTGCTGCTAAACAGAATGATTCGGAAAAACTTTTCAATGAAGGTCTACCAGGGTCACACCTAAACTTGCTTGCAGTCAAAACCTAAAGTCCACTTACATCCCTTTCCGTTACTTCACACTGCCTCACGTTAATTTCTTTTTTGCATGAATTCCACACTTGGACACGTATTTCTTAGCTGCATAGCATAGACACCCATGAAAATAAACTTCCTTTACCTTTGATACCATAGCTGATGAGAAACGCAACCCGGAGGTTATCGATAATAAATTAAAACGTTATCTGAATCGTATCGTAATTATACATCCGTTGGGAGCTTTGGATTAATGAAAGTAAGGAAGGTATTTGATCACCCTTTCTGGAGATGCAAAACATGGCGCAGCGTGTCTCTCGCTGATATAATCTTTCTTTCATATTCTTCATTACACGATTTTTATTTCGAAAGGCGAAGAAAGGTTTTTGATAAATTTCATCAATTACGAAATGTTTCATTGAACCTATCGTCAGGCTTTGATCGCCTGGCTGAAGTCGCTTCAAGGGCAGCAACTACGAGTAAATGTTACCTGTTTCCATTACTTCGTTAGTTCCTTGATTGCGATCTTAGTACAAGTTAAAAATTATTTAAATAACATGACCCCCAATGATCTTTCGAATCACGATCTATTTATGTATAAAAGGCTTAATTTGAGAAAAAATATTACAAAATATCAAGTTTACCGCTAAGGTATCACATTAATTAAATTGAATTTGCAATTTTCAACCCACACAATTAGAGCCTCGATATATGTCAACATCATAATTTTGAGTGTATTAATCTAAACGTGTGAAAGAAACAGGAAAGCTGCAATGTCACCGTAGCCATCCAAGCTCATCCAATTATTAAGTTGTTTGAAACCATGCGATCTTGTTTCAATTCTATAAAACCAGATAAATAAGCACGACAAGTGTGTGGTAATGACATCTTGTTTAGACCTTTAGACTTAGTATGTTTTTTTACAGAAAGAGATAAGTGATGTAAAATGTGCGCTAACATCTTTAAATCTTGTCGGGAATAAGTCACGCGATTTCTGGTTATAAAAGCATGTCTTACTCGTTATTAACATTTTTAATGGAGATTGTAATTTCAGGGACATTGATTCATTGACTCAGACCTTGGTTTGTAAATGATGGGAAGCAGGGGTGCCCCCCTAAGAGCAAGGGCGCACTTCCCCCTTCACTTAATATTGCGAAGACCCCCAACAGCAAAAACCCCGCCCCAAAAGAGAAAAATACCCCTCAAAACAACCCCTTAAAAGTTTCAATGGCGCAGCCTGCGCCATGAACCCCCCCCCCCCCCCCAATAGGTGGGCACCCCTGGTGGAAAGGATGAAACGTTCATCAGACGATGTCTCTTATGTATCGACCTACAAGATAGAATTCCAATGGGGAAACTTTCACTTATGAAGGTTTTTGACAATGTTTCTAACTCTCGCACAGCAGACATAGAGTTTTAACTAGAATAAAGATCAAGATTAATGATCGCCACTTAACGAATAAAAATATTGGTTTCCCGGTCGCCACTTGATTAAATATTAATGCCATTTACTATAATAGTTGTGGAAAGCCTAACCTGGCAGCGTCGTAATGCTGCGATTAGGATCCGCGTAGCCTTCACCAAGCTGCCAGGTTAGGCTTGCCCCAACTGCAGTTATATACGACTAAACTTTGTTTAAAACTATTACTTTTATGTTTTAGTAAAGATTGATAAGCGAATTTGTTGTTTAACTACTTTTTTCAGTTCACAAAAAAGTGGCTACTAGAAAAAATGGAGTACTCCAGGGTCCTCCCTACCTCACACGATTTGTGGTTTCACCGGTTGGATGAGGCCCTGAAGATAGCTCATGTTTTTTATACCACACCAGAAGCCAAGCAATTCCTGGTTCAGCATCCCCAGAGATATTGATTCACATGGAGAACTTTGTGACCACGGCATATTTAACGTGCTCCAGTCACCATTAAAGAACATGGATGATCTTAGACCGCCTGACAATGTTTTAACTGAGAAGGTCCCGAATTTTAAATCCATGGTTGAAAGCTATATGGCACAAAGTAATCGATAATCGTTATTGGGGACTTCTCTTACATCTTTTATCAAACATAAGAATTATTGGATTCTTCTCAGAAAGATCTTTTGCGTTACCATGAATGTTCTCAACTTTAATTCAAATAAAAAAAGTTGTAACCTCATTATTGATTATTTTGTAAGGATGAAAATTTTTAATCAAACCAATTAGACGTGACTGTAACGTAATATGATAAGCCCAAAAAGTGAATGTAAAATATAACTCAATGTCTCAAACGAATAAAAGAAAAAAAAGCAGCGAGCAAGTTCCATCGGGATATGTTCAGCGAAAAAACGCGTACACTTCAATAGAATACGTTAGAATAGGGACTATGTTAATTTTTAAAAAAGGAAGAAGAAAAAGAAGTGCATGTAAATTAACGTAACGTAAGGATCACTGAACACTAAATGCCTCAGCTTTGGTAAAGAACCTAGTCACATTGAATTGGGCGTCTCCTACAAAAATAAGTTATTTCAAAAAGTAATAGTTTTTGGAAATAACTTACAAAAACTTGACTAACAATCAAAAGCTCGTTTCGAAGAGTGATAGTTCAATAAATTTTAGTCGCTTTTGGAAAACACTCCAATGTTACTAGTGTTTTAAATGAACTCTTCGCGAAGAGCCATATAACAATTGAAGAAAAAAAAATACTGCTGTGAAGAAATCTTGCATTAGAACCAACATATTTCACGGAAATTATGTATTTAACAATGAAAAAATAACAATATTTGCGGCCTTGTCTAAAAAATTCCAGATTCACTTTCTTATCTGAATATCGACGAGGTTGTTCTCTGAAATAATTGAGCTGAGCGCTAACGCATTTTCTGAGCGATTTGACTCCCAGGTACAATTTGCAAAAAACAAGTCAAGCAAGGAAATGGTGAAATCGTAGCAGATGTCTGAGCTTATATTGGATTGCTATCTTTGAGCCATTACTTTTTTTTTTTGCGGAAGATTTATCAAAAGGCCATTGGCAACACTGCGTCCACATTGTCTTGATCGAAAATATTTTGTAAACGGCACGATGTGATTTGAAAACGCTATGCCTGTGGAATTTCTGAAGTGTGCTTGCTACAACCTACGCGTACGACCATGTCTGCAGGCCCTTCTATATCAGTCATTTGGGTTTCACGTATCAAGCATCTCAAATTGCCGTGACAAACGATTTGTTTGTTTCTCAACGATTTTGATACATTTATTTGTAAACCTCTCTAACTAAGGCAACAAATTTACTTCGGTTATGATTTACCTTTCTGTATTGCGCACGCTTTATTTAACTTAGGCCTTCAAAAAAATTCTTAATTCAGTAAACGCATGATTCCTCTTTTCAGTAAATATTTTTCAATCAGCAAAGCCCAAATAACACACTACACTTGAAAAGGATCCTATGCGATAGCAATTGACTCTGAGAAATCCTATTAGACTATATCGATTAAACCTCTTTTAACCAGGGTTGGCCGGATTGGACCCAACTGGGTTGGACCCAATGGGCTTTTTTTGAAAAAACCCATTTAAAAACCCATTATTTAGCCCACTTTTGGGTTTTTTTAAATTTTCTGAGAAGTTTTTAAAAAAATTAATTAATTTAAATACTTTCACAATTTAAACTTCTTTTTTATTTGTTCTTCACCACAGACAATGGACATAAAAAATGAATTTTGAACTTTAATAGTATTTCTTAACTCTTAAGGGCATTAAAAAAATACTTCAAAGATTTAAAAAATATATATTTATCTTTTTTCTTTAACTGGTCAATAAATATCTCAAATTCTCTTGGCTAAGTCCTGTCACGTCTGATTTTCTCAATATTTGTAGACTGTACAGAGGAAACTACTCTAGCTAAAAGGCTTTCATGTGAATTATTTTCTTCAACCCAACATGTCGCAATTCACGAATAAACAAGGTATTTTTTTAGAAATTAACAGGTTTTAAAAACGGTCGGACAGAAAACAGAATAGGATGTACAGTATTTTCATTATCTTACGAAAAAGTTTAATATTTCTTACTCTGTACACAGAAATAGAAAAACAGGCAACATAAAATTCAAAGAATTGTCTTGATTAAGCTGGAATTCAGTAAATAGGGATTTAAACTACTTGAGGTTCTACAGTAGTTTTGCATAAAAAATTAAAATACAATAAAGTAAAATGCAAAAAAAAAAAAAAAAAAAAAAAAAATGTAGTAATTAAAAACGAACAATACATTTTATCACTCAAGAAGTAACTTTTCATTAACTGTTAATAATCATGCAAACTGAAAAATCTGAAACTTCACCATTCTTGGGTTTCGTCGTCTTTTATACTTTTCTTCAGAAAACGCTGAATTTAACTAGTTTTCCAGCTTTTTTTACCCCAAGACAATTTTTGTGCTTTTTGTACATATACTTACGCTACAATATGCTACAAGTACCCCACATTTCCCCTAAAAAAGACAAAAAATACCACATTTCTTTTAAAACCCCAGCTTTAGTTGGGTTTTATTAAAAAAAACTAAAAAACCCTGGGTCCATGGGCTTTTTTTAAAAAAACCCGGGTTTTTACCAACCCTGCTTTAAACACTTTGGGCACAGCATTTTAGAAAATAAAATAGAATCAGAGTGCAGAGTAATTTTATTGCGTTTTAAATTACACAAAAGTTTTATATCACCTAGTGAACTTATACTGATTTATGTGGAAATTTACCAACACTAGGGGATACATTTATAACTTTATGGCAGGGGCGCAATGAGAGGAGATTTTTGGGGTTTTTGTCCTACAAATTTTGGTTGATACATTTCGATAATCCTGATACATTAATATGCATTGCATACACATACAGTTTGTTGTGAGTAAATCATCCCCCCCCCTCTCCCCCACCGAAAGAGAAGGTTCGGACTCCGCTATACTAGGTTGCAACATTTCTTGCCAAATACAAATTAGCTGGGACCCAGCGTAGGAAGTATAACAGAAAGCGGTATATGAATTTTGGGTGAAGTTAAACATTTCGCTTTAGTAATAAACTTTGTTTGTTAAACCCATGCATAAATAGACTTTTTAAAATTCTTTTTTGTCGTAATTTCTGTAAATTATTAAATATTTTCAATTTTGCGTGCGGCGCAGCGCGGAGTGGTACATCCATTTGATTTGAACGCGCCAACCAGTAAGAGCTCAGAGAGAGTTAGCGGTCTCCTCTAATTCGCTAAGTTAGTTCGGTTTTTCCTCATGGCGTCGTGACGTTCTTGTCAAAAAATATAGTAAACAAGTATAATGGTACATGGGCATTGATGTTACTAACAGCTTTGAGGAAGTGAGACATATGAATCTATGCGCATGCAGACATTGCAGTATTTCGAGATGACTCTAAACCTGTCCTACCATGGATAGCCATTCATTAAATATATGAGACTCTTTAATCCCACCGTGCAAAAAAGTTCAGTTCGTTCAAATCTCGTTTAAGAATTGATATCTTCTCTGCCTTTCAAAACAAAAGAACTTTTTTTTTTTTTTTTCAAATTTTTTTTCAACGAAAAGTTACATTTAAGCACACAATATGAACATATTAGATTCACCTAAAAGAGATTTTATAATTGGTTTAGTACATCTATTTCTGGAACTGAAAGGAGTAATTGATGCTTGGAAACATTTTTAAAAACTCTAAGGCGAATAAAAAGTTTCATGAATGTTTTTCATTGCAACTTTGGAATATATTGGTGCGCAAATCCTTTAAAGTAGTATAATGAGTATAGAAGCGTTTATTGGCGCCAACAGTGTAAACGAATGCATTCTGTTTTGGCAACACAACGATAGTAAACTATCTTCCCCTCCACATTCTCTTCAAATATGGAGCTTTAACAAACCGATGCTAGCAAGAGGGGGGAAAAAGATAAATCACAACACAAAAACTCACACAAAACGGTCTCAACACCCCTGCACAAACCCAACAAATCAGGCGTTGCCACCGCAAAAGAAAAGGTTGCGGCTCAGCTCCCATCTTTTACAACCGATTGCAGCGCCCCCGCTGGGAGGCCAGCGGGCTCTTTGAGAGGGGAGGCAGTCCCCAACTGTTGAACTAACTGGGCCTTGTTGTCGGACATATGTTTAGCCTTCTATTGAGGCTTTGAGGGGGTTGTGTATGATAAAAGGTGTCAAAAATCCTCCGCTCGAGCCGATTTTGCCGTGTCCTCTTCTTTTGTGTGACCATGTACCGCGGCGGGACCGTCAAAGGGAGGTGGAAGATTTAAGCCATCCCTATTGAGGCTAGTTTTTGGCTGTGCCCCGGTTGTTACGCGCTTCAACTGCAAAATCCAGTCTTTAGCTTCACAAGAAGCCCTAATCCGCAAAATGTTTGTCTAACCCCTGCTTGCGTAAGGATTAACAAGCCTTATTCTAGTCTCTGTTACCGAAGGTTCTCCCATAAAATTACGTCATTTTTATGCAGTAGATTTTTGACCAGCTTTACTTGTCGTTGGTCTAACTGTGTTACTGGCAGAACACTTATTTACTGAGCAGATCTACGACATGATAATGAACAAGAAGATTATTGTTTTATTCCAAGTTTATCATTCCTTCCAGGGCCGACGAGACGCCATGTCAGCCTAGTCCGAAACTAGAGTCCTGGGCTGGGCCCTTGAAGAATCGAAAAAAGTACAAATTTTATAAGTTGTCTGGGGTTGAGGGGGCTCGATGACCACTGACCAAACTGACAAGGGCCTTGGCTCTCGGGATTCCTTATTGAGGCTTTGAGGGGATTTGATTTTGCCATGTCTGAGTTGCACGATTAAGTTTTTAACACTTGCTTCTGGTCAAAGCTTCCGAATGCAATGTGAATATTGATATAAGTGACATAAGTAGTCATAGATTGTCTGAAAAATCAGCGGTAATCTAAAAAAGTACCTATGCCTAAAAGATTGAGTTAAAATCTATTTTTGGCGAGCAAATGCATTGCCAAGTAATTTAGATGATATAAAAAATAATTTTCGAGTGTCAAATCTGAAATTTAAACTAAAATGCAGAATTTAAATTGTAAAGTTATATTTTCACCAACCCTATCTACCCTATTTTGACCTTTCAATTCCAAAAAAATCCGAAAAGTCTCTCCAGTAACCTTTTTAAATCAGTGTTTTCGAGACTAGCTACATTTTAATTCATCGAAATACCTCATCATTGCGTTATAAAAATGTGGTAACTTCAAATTTTCAGCTTTGATGTCTGCATTCATAATTTCAAACAAAGAATTCTTACAAGAATTAGCATTTATTGTTCTCCCCCCATTCCGAAAAAATTAGGCAAAACCATAAGCACGTTTATTGAAATAAATGAACACAAAAATGTTCTGTTGTTTAAGCAATTTAATGAATTGAATTTGAAGTAATTGCATGGATTTCAAACAAAAGAATGGGGTTTAAAAATGAAGGATACTTGTCTAAAATATAGTACAGTCAAATACCAAATATTTTATGTAACAAATAAATTTCCTGAAATGGGTTACTATTTATGCACAATAATCGGCAAAATTTGTGTTTACTTTTCCTCTTAATTATTGGCGTCTTGATTACACGTGTTAATTAACTCTGTTGTAGATGATTTCCGACATATTAACGAGTGCTTAAAAGTTTGCATTAAAAGCTGAATTTTTGTTTGCAAGTGAATCGCTAAATTCTCATACAGATGACTTAAAATCAATTTTCAAATGATAGCTGTTTAAAATAAAGTTATTGATTGTATTTACAATGAAAATGTTTGTTATCTCTAATAAAGTGCTAGTTGAACTCTTTTTGTTGAACAATAAAGAGATATTTTCATTTAAATAGTTGAAACAGAAGATGAAAGTCATAATTGGCCTAACACTCTTCTATTCCATTGAATTGGTTTTCCTTTATGTAGTTCCAATTTTGGATTTGAAATCAGACTGTTCTTTCCTCCAGTCTAAAATCTTTGGTATTCATTCGACCCAGAAGGTTAATCAAACATTCAAAATCATTGTGAGTAGATATTGAGCCACATGTTTACAAAAAATTGCAGCCAATAAAGTGGCAAACGAATGTAAAATTTTGTATCTACATGTGAGATGAAAAGGTTTAACCCATACTTAGAGTAAAGTCACCCTCTTGTCCTACCAATCTATCCGGCGTCCTGCTGACTGAACTGCATCCAGAACTTTCAAGGAGTATTGTGGGTGAACGAGCGTGACAGAAGTCGGCAAGGGGGACCTTTTGACCTGTGGTCTCTATGCTAGATCCCATAATCCTTTCATTGAACAAACCGATTCGGAAATTACCTCAACTTCTCGACGAAAGAATAAAATTTTCAATGTGGAGTTAATAAGCATAGTTTTACTGCTAAGATTCAAACTTTCCCCTACGTATAGATTCTATATAGTTTTAGAAGAGTAAACATTCCCACCATGAATTCAATTATTAAAATTATTCCATCTTTTGAAAAACTCGAAATATAATTTTGATTTAATAATTTGAATGAGTTCAATGTGAAGTTTAAAAACATGAGATAGGTTGTAATTTGACGCAAAAAGGTAAAATATATTCTATTGCAAAAAATTTAAAATAACATATTTTTTAAGTGGATTCAGTAGTTAAATTTGATCTTAATCCTAACTAAGCGTCATCGAAAATTTAAAATATCACAGTAGTAAAATAGTAGTAAAAGATAAGTTCTAATATTTTCAAAGGAGTTGTTGAGTATGTTCACTGTAAAAAAAAATCCGTAAAATTTACGGAAAAATACTGTCAGCCAGGACGCCAGTTTTCTTCCGTTTATTTTACAGAAATCTTCCGTATTTTTATTATTTATTCAAGCTGATTTATTATTTTATGAAGATTAAAAAATGAAACTATACTTTCATAAATACATTTCAATATTTACTATACTACTACGAAATACATGTGTACAAAGGTACATTTCCGAATATGCCTCAGTAACAGATGACAAAAAAACATAATAATAAAATATTGATTAGGATGCAATGAAATGGAAGTTGCAAACGATTTAAGACTTACTCGCTTTAAATAAATATAAGATCAAAAACTCGAGCACGAGAACCAAAATGAAAAAAAACGCGGGCGAAATTTCGAAGATTCGAAGAAAAACAAAGTATTACCGGTTCCAGATTCAAAAAAACAGAGAAATCCTGTATTTTATTACGAACAGTTTTTTTCTGTAAAAAATATGGATAACTTCTTCAAAATTTACAGTTTTTTTTTACAGTGTTGGGGAAAATGCTTGTTCAGCGAAACTTCTGTATTTTGCTATTTATTAACAACATTCTGGGGGGAGGGGGTGTTCCTCGTATTTTCAATAAACAAAACATTTTGATAAAAATAATTAAGAATCTAGTTTTAAGTACCAAGGGAGTTTTGCGCCATATGTATAGTAATGAAAATCTATCATTAGGGGAAGAAAGGCGAAAAAAGAATTCAAGATGTTGAATTTATTCAGATAACGATGTCGAAAATGTTTAAGTTGTAGAATTCAGTTTATATTAGCATTTAGATGGAGGAAAATTCTGATAGCTCTTATACACTACATCGGCGGGAAGGTTTTAGGAAGCGTTAATTATAAATTTCACAACAAAAAGATACTTCAATGTCCTTCCTATTCAAGAGTCCTAATGAAATTTAGATCATTTCTGGTTTAGTGTTTCGATAATTGGAAATTTGGGGCTGTGGTGAAATATTTATTGACAATTTTATTTAGTTATTTTTTTACTCTCAGGTAACCCTGAGTGACAAAATATTTCCCTGCTTTTTTGTTTACAGAAGCAAAGAAAAATCTTTTTCGAGTAGCCGTTGGTGCCAAAAATTTAACTCTAATTGATACAGATCAAAAAAACTTCCAATTATCGAAATCTCCCCGTGATTTCAATCGATTATAAGTTGGGGGAAAAGTTTACATCACTTTTGTTAACAGAATGTATTTGGTTTTTAAAACTAATGTGTTAAAATTTGAAGCACATAAAAATGTTGAAAGAATGTAAACTTACCGAGTAGTCGGAAGCAGTTTCGATTTCGTGTTTCACTGCAGTCGATAACCGAAACGGTATATCTGGAAAATCGTACATTGTGCTCATGTCAAATTAGTCCTGGAAATAAATGAATAAAAATATGTAAATATATATGTCTTTTTAAACAATACTTATTTATAAAGATAAATCAACAAAATAAAACTAAAGCCATTCCCAGAGATATGCATTGTAAAAAAGCCCCACTTGATTAGATATCGCAGGGGTCTTCAAACTGGATGCTGCGGCACCTTGGGGTGCCGTAGGAAGAGTCGCGCGGTGCCGCGAAGTGTTCATGTCATCAAAATAGTATATGTTAGCTGGGTTCGCCAAATTGGGTCATATTGACCAACAAGGTCATCCCCCCCCCCCCCATTTTTTGATGTGCAATAGTATCGTGAATTCATCTTTATCAGAAAGTCTAACCGATGATAAAGCGTTATCAGCAAGCAGTTTTTAATAACCAGACAAAAGTTCAGCAAAAGTTATTACAGAAAAGTGATGTCAAATCTACCTAACCTTATTTTGCTGCAAGTTTTGCTTCTACATGGTTCACTGTAGGTTACTAGTATAAAAAAAAGTTGTTTATTGATTTTGTAGTTAAATTTATGTACATGACGGTTCACAAACATAAACGTAGCTGGGTACCATCATTTTTTTTTCTCCTGTGATTTTATTCCCAAGAAAAATATATTGTTAACACATTCAGGTCGTATTTGCATTCTTAGCACTCTGGTGCCCTTAAAATATGACGCCGGAGTATCGGGTGGATGACATGATCATTGATAATGTGCTGCATATGCTGTACATACATGCATGAGTTGTGCCCATATGAATGACGGAAAATAGAAAATAACGAATTATCGGCTGCTGAACGTAACAATTGAGGCAGTGAGAAGCAAAGGGATGCAAATGGACTATTTTAAGTTTCGAGTAAAACGCGTTTAAAGATCAGATCCTAGTGTAGGCTCTCATTGAATTTTTTTTCTATATCATGCTATACTGCAGCACCTACCAGGGCTACTAGTACAATCTCTTGCCCCAAGACAGAGGAGACCAGTACAAATGGTTCACCTATCATTTGTACTGGTTATCTCCAAATTTTTAGTTTTGTCACTTGCACCCCTTTGCTTCTCACTGCTTCAACTGATGTTTTTCTTTTCCATGGAAGTAAACAGGTAATTTTTGATAATGTTTTTGAGGTTATCAAATGTGGTTTAACATGTATTGATATCAAAGTCTCTTTCAATTCGTTTTAGTTTGCGAGTATTTTTTGGCGTTTTGACTTCACCTTTGTGTGAAGTTTCACCTTTGCCCAGCGTTTTCTATATTAGAACCCATGTCCCCCCTTTTCTTCGCTAAAACTGCGGAGAATCACAGTTGAAAATTTAATTTTTACCTGGTTTTATTTTTTTCTTAGATTTTATAAGTCATCTGATGAGTATGCAAAAGCTGAAGCAGTGCAGTTACAAAGGAGAAAGATTTTATATTTTAAACCTTAGAGTGGCCTTATTTGGCGTTCTTGCGGACTTACTTAAATAATAGAGATGAACTGGGTGCCGTGAAGAGATTTCAATTCTTCTAAAAGTGCCGCGAGACGAAAAAGTTTGAGAATCCCTGAGATATCGAGTAATGGTAAGTAAATTTTTTGTAGTGCTGCGTTTTACCACTTTTGGCGCTGCTCATTGAAGAAATTTGTTCACTAACATTCTTACTTCATGTGAAAATACACGTGTTTGTGCAAGAATTCTTTATGATTACCAATACGTTTATTTATTTCAAAGTTCAGAAGTTTATGTTCACGATTAATCTCCGTTTCGTTCTCCAAAATCCTCCTCTTCAAGTGGTCTTAACAAATATATGGGTCATTCCACGAAGTATTCGTTATTTTGTCCCGCACGTGAAGAAAGTGAGGCAGTGAGAAGCAAAGGGATGTAAGTGGACATTTTCAAGTTTTGAGTAAAACGCGTTTAAAGATAACATCCTAGGTAGGCTTTCATTTATTTTTTTTTTAATCGTGTTGTATAGCAGCAACTACCAGGGCTACTAGCACCATCTCTTGCCCCAAGACAGAGAAGAGGTTCACCTACCATGTGTACTGGTTATCTCCAAATTTCCAATTTTGCCACTTACATCCCTTTGCTTCTCACTGCATCATATGGGTCATTCCGCGAACTATGAAATATGAGCTCTCACGTGATGGAAAAAATATTCGTGGAATGCCTCATCTGCGGTTATGTATGAAATTAGAGTTGCGTTAACCACATGGATGACTTGTTTACTAACGTTAGCACATGGATAACTTTTGTTTACACAGAAAATACACTTTCATTACTCGTTTTATGAACGAACTCTTTTTATGAAATTAGAGTTGGGTTGAAAACATAACTTGTCTACAAATATTAGTACGTGGATAAAAACTTTTACTCGCAAAGAAAATATGCTTCCGTTATTCGTTACATGTTATTTAAAATCTAAACAGGCACACGTTATTTGGCGTTTGCAATCTAGTTTCTTACATAATCAGGTATATTATTATTGCATGATGTATTAGTAATGTACCAGCTTTAGCAATGCATGTCAAAAGATATGCATTACTAAAACATACTTAGTTTAGCTAGGTTAATCTCCATCTTATTCTCCTCGAAACTTCTTTTAAGTCTATAAATAAGTGAAACTGTACTCAGCTAAAAATTCAGCATAATTTTGAATAATTTTTATTTAAATAATTTATATTTCAGCAGATTTTATAAAATCTCAGTAGCATCGAATTTGCGTCAGCAGTACAGATTGCTATTCTAATCAAACTTCTGGGTCAACTTCTCCCTAAGTTTTAAGGGAGCTTTATTGAATATTACAACCAGGGTGTAGTATCCGGCTTGTTCGAAAGTTTTACCTCTATTTTTTTTCAATGTGCATATAGAGTAATACAATTTTTAATGCACATTCACTGGGTTTATCCACATATAATCTTTTTTGTTTGATTCAATCGGATCAGTTCATTAAAAGATCAGAAGATGAGGAGGACTGAAGATCACATGATCCGTTTCAACAATCACAGGATCTGATCAGAAAATCACTATCTCGATCAAATTGATTAGATCAGACAACCGCATGGTTACAAAACTATGTAGTAGTAACAAAGAATTTTATTTGAAAACTGTTATGTTTAAATCCGAATAAACACGTATTCCATGGAAAATAACCGTACGAAAGCAAAACTCAAAATAACGTGCGAATGCATGACTCAAAATAACGTGCGAATGCATAATTCATTGAACACCTACAGAAAGCAGTATCTACAAAAACGAAAATCAAGCTGGGATCGTTTTCGCTTTATCCTGAAATCCACCAAACAGCGTTATCCAATAAGAGCCGTAACGACTCTTGAAATACCTAGTTCACACCCTTTTCGTCTATCCATTTCTACCATCAAGAAACCCGAGAGCGTTTGCGCTTGATATACGTGGGGGGAGCAGGTTTTTTTTTTTTTTTTTTCCTCTCTCTCTCTCACTCTTTACATCTCCACTCTCTTTTCAACTCCGACAACCTCTCCATTGTCAAAAACGCCTAAAATACTTTACAATGTTTCTTATCGAGGTACTTTACTTTTTTTTATGTGTCCTCCCTCCCTTCTTCATCTTGTTGGATGTGGAACGGTTTCGGCTATTATTAGCGTCTTTGAATTTCTCGCCAAATGTACTGAAAAATTGCGTTTGGCAGCGTCCGAAGACAGGTTTCATAATAAACTTACTGCTTCAGAATCTAATTATCGCAAGGAAAGCAGGCCTATTGCACCATAACTCATCTTTGCGGACCCAATGTTGCTTAAATCATTCTTTATAAACAAAAACGAGTAAAATAGCTGCATAAAAGCATAAGGATTAATAAGAGTAAAACTTTTATCCATCATAAGTTCCAACTGACGCTTTAATTTGATCACTGCATTTTTTTTTAATAGATAAAAAGTCCAATTCTTGGCAATATCTGGTATTATACGAGTTTCAAAAATACCTATACAATATGCATAGATTTTCAAATTTATCGTATTGGTGGTGAAATCCGCACAGCATGTTAGTAATGTACACTAGCGCTGCCAAAAAATACCTTCTGGAAGATTTTTTTTTTTTTTTTGATGAAAAATACCTACTGGAGTTGCTTTTTTGATCAAAACAGCTCTTTCATATGCATAAACTACCGCATTAAAATTTGCATTTATGTTAAAACCAATGGCTCTGGGGGGTGTTTTCACCTCCTCCCCCTTCACTGCGCCACTGGTAATGTAATAAGTATGCAGAGAATCTTCCAGGGTCTTTGTTAGTAAAGTCAGTAGAAAGAGTCCAACGAAGTTCACAGAATAATTATAAAGTGTGAGAAATCGAAATTTCATTTAATGGCATTTTCCTATTTAAAATATGTTTGTATGTGTGCTGTTAGTTATTTTTACATTCTTTGAACCAATTTTTACATAAGAGCTTTACTTCACCAATATTACCTATGTAAGTATGTATAGGCATTAGAATATCTGTTTAACTACAAGAAAATGAATATACATTTTATGGGAAAGAATTGGTGTTTCGTGACTTGTCCATCAACAATCACCTTAATGAGGCATGTGCCCATGTTAGGAAACACTGCTTTAGACTATTTCAGAAATACGAGTAGATCACTTCAAGTGATGAGTTGCCGATTCTTTAAATTACAATGCCTCTAAAACATTAATTTGGACGTTTGATTAATCCATTACAACCCGATATTATGCTTTTTTGTACATTTTTTTTTCTTTCATGCTCGTTATACAATACCAAACATTTGCTCACGAACAAATACGAGAAAAATGGAGGCATAAAAATAATGATGGAAAATGGTACAGAAAATGAATAATAGCTGTAATTATTTCAACGCAATTGTTCATTATATTTTGAACAGGAAAAATACCTGCGGGAATGGTTTCTTCGCCAACAACTTGCTAAAAGATTACATTAATAAATATTTTCCTCCAAAAATCATATGACTAGTTGCAAACTGTATTATCTTTTCTCCATTCAGGCGACACTTTGTTGAGAGGGGACTTCGTCTGTTAACAGACAGAGAAAAATCCGCCCCTTAACCTCCCATCCTAAACGAGCCATATGTTAAGAGGATCCGATTTCAAGAGCACGCCGCCCCACGCCAGAAACTCAACACTTCACCTAATGATCTCCTAGCTTTCGGAAGGAGATCAAATTGTCAAAACAGATCGAGGTCGGGTATCGAACCTCGTATGTCACCCCGAGTTGACACTTTTGAGCATCCGTCCCTAATTTGCTGAGGATCGCGCCAGTTCCTTTGGTGATGTGGGACTGGAGACCGGATCCAGGTGCCGGATCAGGAGCTTCGCAACATTTCGTCCATATCGAGGGAGATTTTAAAAGTTAATGTCCTAAGCCAAGACTTCCTAAACTGAGATCCGTGGACCCTTAGAAGGAGGTCCGCGGCAAACTTTTTCATTTGTCACAATTAACCTTAGTCACAATTAACCTTGGTTTGCTCCTACTTTCTTTAAGATGAAATTCAATTTTAAGTTAAAATCTAGCAAAATTTAACTCTTGCAACCATTGTTTCTGGTAAAATTTATCACCCGTAAGATGTTTGCAACTAAAGTTTACTAGATTTAACAAATTTCTTGGTGAAACACTGAATTTTTTATTTAACATTGTAATGTAACTTTCATTTGATGATTTTTATTTCGCTTACCGAATTTGGGTTTTATATGATTTAGCGTGATGCACACGACCCGACTAAAAGTGAGGTTCAAGGTCCACAATGATTTGGAGGCCTTCTGATGATTATGACTGAATGCAGTAGCTGATTCACAGGGTTAAGTGCCTCCGAAAGCATTTCTGGAGACACTTTGTTTATATGAATACCCTTCGTGATCCATAGGAACGTGGGAGCCCCTAGCTATTGCGAAGCGAGAAATCTGCTACTGGCAAAATTTATAAAAATTTCCCTTTGAGGAAGTTTTTTTCCCAAAAAAAAATTACATATATTGCTACTTATTCCTATTAGTTTTAATGCTATGCATAATTCCCTTAAAAAATAAATGAGGATCCTTACAAAAATGGGGCCCCAGGCGCAGGCCTAGCTAACTTGTGGTGCATGAAAAGTATGACCATTTAGTTTCTGCGATTTATCTATCGATGGTAATTGACGAAAAATTGATGGAGTCTCGCAAAAAAGTCAGAAATATTTTTTCATAAACGTGCATTTTAAGAAATTTAATTGACTTAACCATAAAATTAATGTGAAATGAGGAAATATGCAAGCATGCTCAAGAAAGCATACCGTAAATCACACAGAAAAGTCAGTGCAATAACAAGATAACGATGTTTGCTACAGCCAAAGGTACAACTCCCAATCCGGAAATATTTTTTCAGAATTTTTTCCCAAACTGACAAAAGGGATTACTTTGGATTAATATTTCTCTTTGTATACTAGGACTCAGCAAGATGTATATTATTCTTCCGGGGATTTGAGAAAAGCAAACAATGTGTTTGATTTCCCTCCCCCAGTGTGGTGACCGACGTTTAACAAAACCTCACCCAACAATGCGAGTAAGATATTAGTCATATTTGATCTGATAATCTCATCAATGGCTTTTTGACGTTCTGAACTGCTGAGCAAACCGCAACCGCCTGCCAGATGAAGACTAGTTAATCCCGTCGGCAAATCGGAATCCGTTTAAGACCATGAAGTCTCGGGGTAGGTTCTGATGGATAAGTCGAATTTTTGACGCCTTCCAGTCTTTTGTTGCAATTGAGTTTGAATCCCGACTCTTAGAGTCGGGATTGTGTGATGTCTGTATTATTCGGCGAGCTTTTTGCCATCTGTTGTGGCGATACGGAAACTCGGCTTCTATGTGAGATTTTGGGGAATTTCCACCTTTTTTTTCTGTTCGTATCATGTCAAATTTTCATGAAAGATAGTCTGCTTTAGCTCTAGCTGTAAAAATAATATTTAAATAAATCTGATTTTTTTTTTCTAAGCTCAAACTGAAAACAATAGTTAAACGATAAAGACAACATCAGAGATTATTTACAGACATATAATGCACATTTTGTCCCTGTAATTGACATTCATCTCTGATTGCCACCTATTAACGATTTTGAAAATAAGTGAACGTTTGAAGACATTCATACTCTCGAGTTTTTTAGCTCGAATATACTCCACTCATTGGCTCTTTTGAAGATACTCATCCTCAGTACTAATGTAGTACTAAACGTTTTCGAATCTCTACTCTCCTTTTTGTCTCATTGTAACTGATATCTGATTCTTATTGCCACCCATTAGCTGTTTTGAAAACTCGTTACTAACATCTGACTCCTATTGCTTTTCCCTGTAATTGACATTCATCTCTGATTGCCACCTATTGACGATTTTGAAAATAAGTGAATGTTTGAAGACATTCATACTCTCGAGTTTTTTAGCTTGAATATACTTCACTCATTGGCTCTTTTGAATATACTCATCCTCAGTACCTCAGTACTAAAATAGTACTAAACGTTTACGAATCTCTACTCTCCTTTTTGTCTCATTGTAACTGACATCTGATTATTATTGCCACAGCTGTTTTGAAAACTCGTTACTAACATCTGACTCCTATTGCTTTTCATTGGCCTCTTTGAAAACACACTTTGTAAGTAGTAAACATCTATATATAGACCTACTCTCGGTTTTGTCTAACTCTAATTGAAACCTGATTCTTATTGCAATTCATAGGCCATTTTGAAATTACTCGTTATAAGCAGTAAACGTTTATGGACTTCTGCTCTCGATTTTGTTCGCCTCTAATTAGCAGTCAATTAACTAAGCAGTACTGAATAAGTAAATTACCGCCCATTAGCCAGGGCTAAAGCAGAAATACGTGAAATACACCGCCAGCTCAGTCCTTTCCAGCCGAGGACTGCAGTTTCGTGCTTATTAGTACTCATCAGCCCGGCATAGGAAAGTGACTGAGCTGGAGATGGAAAACCTCTTGGAAGCCAAGAGGGAATCTTGGGCTGGTAATGACTGAGCTGACGGTGTATTTCACGTAAGCAGTAAATTGATACCTCACTCACCATGCCATTCATTCATTGTTTTGAACAGTGATGCCCAACCTACGGGCCATATGTGTCCCACGAAGCTGATACACGTGGCCCGTCGTTGTGTTCAATGTTACGAAACGAAAAATATTTTGTGAATGATTGCTGCAAATTTGAAGCCAAGTAGCCATAAATTGGTTTAAACAACAAATTGCCAAGTTCGTCCTAATAAAATAAGCATGTAATAATGTTGACAGCAAATTTTGGTTTGTAATTGTTTTTTACTTTCTTTCGTTTCCTATGCTATCTAAAAAAAAACTTAGATAATGTAATAAAAATTTTACATTTGCACCGGCCTGCGAAATTCATCTCATTGTAGTACGGTGTGGCACACGGTTGAAAAAAGGTTGGGCAACACTGTGGTTTTGAAAATACTCATCGTAAGTAATAAGAGTTAGCCTTCTCTTTGGGCGGAAATTAAATGGTAAAGAACGATGTTCAGATGCGCTGTATACACGATACACACGTTCGGGGTAAAAGTAACCCCTTTTCCGTTCTGAATTTTTCTCATTCCGGCACTCAAGCAACTGTAACAATAAAGCCCGATGCTTTGGAAATGTTTTGTTAGAAAAGATTTCCATTTTGTTTTTCGAAGAAATGTTAGGTTGTTCCGCCGAATGAATTTATTGTATTCTACGATAAGAACGGCAAGGAAACTTGAGCTTTTTGAAATCTTTGAAAATATGGTCCGAAACGGCGTCAAATTAGCAAAAATAAATCTAATAAAGGGTGAGCTACTTTTTACCAGAAATGTTGCACTAGTTCGTGCAAATTTGTTCACCAAATGTCCCGTAAATTGTTCATCAAAGATAATAGTTTGCGTTGATCCGTTATTGAAGGAAATTGTGGATATCAGCACTGTGCGATCCACTACTAAAGCATAGTCCTAAATCCTAATCACGTTGTTTACTAAGCTGCAGTGCAGAAAAGTAGTACCAGAGAGTAGAGGCGGACTGCCCCCCCCCTCCCCAAGAACCAAGAGGGCACCAACCTTGACTCCTAAATGGCGCAAGAAATGAAATTAAATAGTGCACAAGTTTGTGGGTGAAAGAAATAAAAACCCAAAGGAGCACACACAAAAAAAAGGCGTACAGGTTTGAGGGTTCAAGTGCGCACTGGCATGAAGGCCGTTGGCGGCCGGCGGGCCGGTTCGCCCCAACAGTGCTTCTGAAAGCCATGTTTTTTGCCCTATGTTCAAGAGCAAAAACATAGCTTACAGAAAGAAAACTTACAATCAGGGACACCAAGATGAAACGTTACAGGAGGTCATTGTGTCTTCCCGAAATAAAATTTATTCGGCGAATTGTCACTGACGATTCGGAAAAATTAAGAGACTGTATCATCATTAAAATGGTTGCAGTTGAATCTCGCTAGATTTAATTTATTTCTTGGGGTACTGAACAGTGTACTAGGTTAATAAAAAAATTGCTCAAATGAGAAAAAAAAAACACCATAAGAAAATGATTGTTGTCCATAATTTTAAAGTAGCTCACACAAATGAATAATTCACAACGTCTTGCGACTAGAGCAGTTAATTATTTTAGCCGCTATTTTTAAGATAATGAATGGGATAATTAAGAGCGCTAAAAATAAATATCCCGGTGACATAAGCGACATTCCAGTGTAATTCACTGACGCAATTTACAGGCGAAATGTTAAAAGTAGTTATTTATTTAGATATTAATTGCTAGTATGTGAAGGCAGTGTTACAATGTTTCACCGTGTTATTTCATTTCGTGTAATTGCAAAATAACATATTAGCCGAGTCATTTTTCACTTCAACAAATGCAGTATTTGGAAAAAATCTGTTGTTTCAAAGTTTTGATCATGAAATTTTTGATACTACTCGGCACTCTTAAAATGCACCAAAAACGTAAACATAGAATTAAAAATAATTTAAAGCATCCATCTAAACTAGAGAAAGAGGGGGGGGGGGAAACGTAATCTTTTTCACTTTTCTTTTCGCTTTGAAATAAAATAAAATGTACTGTTTAAGTTTATTAGCGCAAACCTAATTTACCTTATCAGAGTATATCTACTTATAATGCTCATTGCATCTTATGAAATATCACACTGGATTGGCAGTATGGCTTAAAAACAAAATGTTTGGGAAAGCAATAACGCACCCTCCATCGTTGGACGCCTGCATGTATAATTCTCATGATAGATTCATGTAAAAAACTTTTACCTTGAAAAAAGAAAAAGAGAGAAAGAAATTACTACTTATAGTATGCGGTTAAACACAAATTGTAGTAAAGTACATAAGTTTAAATATTCGCGCGAGACATTAGAGCAGTTTATACAAAACAAAAATATTATTATTTAAAAAAGCGATATTTTGATCCATTTTTAGGTTTTCTTGATTAAACTTTAGGAACGACTCTAAATAATTAGATCAAAAACTTTCTAGTAAAATTTTATACGAAATGCATATAAAAATATTTATTAAATGTTGGTTAAAAATTTAAAAACAATAAATCATGAAAACGACTGTCAAACTTGGGATAAAATGAAATGAAATGAAGTTGTATAAATTATTGGCCAAGGCAATGTTTTTTACATATTTCCCAAAAGACCAAGATCTAAAAAATATAGCTTGAAATCACAATTAAAAAAAAAATCAACCACGCATGACTAAATATTAAACAAAAGTTCTCCGTGTTTAGGCAGTCTTTTTTTTTTTTTTTTTTGAGCCTTTCTATCGCAGAGATATGCCATGCTATAATATTGTTCTCAACAAAAGCTGCAGCACGTGAAAAGATAATTTACACAACATTTAAATTTTTTAGGAATTTTTTCTTCATAAAATTTGAGGCAATTGTATTCGTTTTCTTAACTTTTTCTTTCACCAAATTTTACCTTTTTGCAGCGTTAAAAATATACTGGATTTTTTGTAATAAAGAAATATTTAACTCAGTTTGTATCGTAATATTCAAAGCACAAGTAGGGGCGTGCCGAGAGGTCACTGTGACCTCCTAAAACTTTCCTTATTCGGATAATTTTGTCTGATAATTCGGCAAAATTTGGAGTTCCTTCCATTCGGCAAATTGAGAATTTCTGCCCTTCCAAAAATGCAAGTTCGGGGCGCACTAGAGAGGAAAGTTTAATTTTTATTTATCCTTTCAAAACTGAGATGAACTAACTCTGATGAATGACATTAATGGATTATTAGATCTTACTGAATAATTACATGCAAGATTAACGAATATTAAAACACTTTTTGAAATAAAAAAAAAATATCTTCAATATCGACTTCAATAAGCGAATAAACAAATGGAAATGCAACCAAATACCACACGAAAACCACAGCGGTATACCAAACAAAAATATATTTCGTGTTAGATCTCAAAAGATTATTATAATTTCTACAATTTCATCCCAGGAGTTCTAGATGCAGGAAAGAACAATTTATCTTATATCTCCGATAAGTTATTTAACTGCTAGTCACAGAACTCGTTTCTAGATAAGAATCGGAAGTCATTTGCATACATTTGAAGGAGGATTATGAAGGCTATTAGATTGCGCACTATACTCACTTGATTTTGTTTTGTTTACAATATTGTGACAACGTGAAAGAAAACACATGTACAGAGTGTATTCAGTGACATCTGGTAATGCACTCTGGTATTATACTTGTATGATGTATTATGGGTGTATCATTACCATTTACATTATTCTATCACTGATAGAAAAGACATCTGTATACTTTTTTCAAATTACTGCTTTTGATTTATAGTAAATTCCAGAGAAACAGACCGTCGCGTTAGGACCACCCGTTCGTCAGACCACCTTGACTGTGTGGACGCATTTTGTGAAGCATAGCCTACTAATGCCAAAACGGTTCAAAGATTCAAACCGAATCATAAGAGAAGTCCCAAATTGAGCCAAAGTTTTGATTTTGTAACAGAATCATTTTTTAAACACTTTTATTATACATGGCCTGATTGTCACGAAAAATTCTTTGGCCTGCTTTTGCTTATCTCAGCAACTTGACCACTTAGAGACTTCGGGATTTCACTAAATGTTTTGCTGAAACTTAAGGTACTACTTAACGCTGAAAAAAAAAAAAAACAATTCTAGAATAAAATTACTATTTTGGTTAGGATGGAAAACAGCAAATTTCATGTAATTTCCCCCATTAAATGTTTAAATATAAACCATATTGATACAAATTTTGTTGCCTTGCAACAAATTTAATCATAATGAAAATTTTGAATCAAGGTTTATCTGGAGCAAGAATGACATTTATTCACTGTCCGTTGCTTTCTTAGGGTTTTTATCCTCATCTATGCCAGTAATTCATAACGGGGCTAGTAAAGATTAGGATCTTGATCACAAGTAACTTGTGAATCATTCTTTTGCTTATATCTCAGCAACTAGACTACTTAGAGACTTTGGAATTTCATTACATGATTTGTTTAATCTTAAGGTACAAATTCACGCCAAAAAATCGAATTCTAGAATAAAATGTTGTTTGAAAACGAAAAACTTTAAAATAACAGAATTTTTTTAAAAATTCTAGGCACTTTTATTAATGCACTCAAAAGGACAAAATAACTTTTCTGGGTCAGAAAGGACCATTTAAGTATTCCTATAGTTTTCAATTATTCCAAGAAAAAGCATTCCGAAACGAAGAAAAGTGCGCTCAAGTCATTTTAAACCAAACTTTCCCATTAAGAAAAATATACATGTTTCAACACTCAAATTTATGATTGAAAGCTAGATAATGATAAAACACTTTCTAATAACTTGAGTCGCACTTTTCTTTGTTTGTGGAGTCTTTCTCTTGCAATAATTGAATACTACAGAAATATTTAAATTGTCCTTTCTGGCCCAGAAAAGTTATTTTGTCCTTGTGCATTGTGAAAAGTGCTGAGTATTTGTTGAAAAACTCTGTTATTTATTTTATTTGCTGCTAAGATTTTTGTTTTATTACCAAATGGTGACAAGACGGTAAGGAGCAAATCAAATGTTTGACAATTTAAATCCTGAAGTTGGTTGCACATGCTCTTGCTTTTGACGAAATTGTTCACCACATGTTGATATAATTTCTGGGAAATTTTTGTAATGTTGGGACAAAAAACTGTTATTACGTTGACAACTACACTGCTAAAAACTCAGGAAAATGTTAAGGTAAATATTACTTTAAAACAAAGTGTTTACTGCACGGATTTTTTTTTTTTTTTTTTCTTTTTTCTTTTCTCCACTTCACCCAATCTCTTAGCGTGCAGCCTTAGTTTGTACCACAGAAAGAAAATTACTGCAAATTGTACCGGAAAAGAAAGCTATAGCAGCGTTAAATGGTACACCAAGTGACTTATGCAGTAGTTCCCCATTCTCTTTCTTCCCTCGAGTTCCATTCAGTATAGGGGCTTGCGCATCGTTCTGCGTACAATAAAAATGCATGTTCTAACCCCGCTGCTTGTTACTCGTATTTTTTAATCGCAGCAACTAACCGCAGTGTTTTCGTTTTTTTTTTTTTTTTCTGTCGTAATTTTTTTCAGTATACTAATGCAGTGAAACCCGTTTTCACTTCCCCCGAATCTACGGTTTTCCCGTATTTAACGTTTTTCATCGCCTCCCATTATCAGTTTTAATTCTTTGTATTTCCCGGAATTTTACTTTTTTCTATATTTTGTGTTTTTTAAAAACCCAGTCCCTTGAGAAATGTTAAATTGGGGTTTCACTTTATTTTAGGGTAGAAAGTGCTGCCAGTATGGATGCTAGTACTTTTTACTTTTACGTGTAAAAGTTTAGGAAAATTTTGAACATCGTTACTGTTGCATCATATTCCAACATTGAAAGTCAAATTTACTGTCACATCCCTGTTACATGAATGCTGAGCAGGAGATTCGATTAAAAAAAGACTTAACGAGAAACTGCTTATCAAGCCCAGAAATTCCAAACCTAAGAGGAGTGGAGAGAAGTTAAATGGTCATTTGTAAATTCGTACGTGATTCCCCCCCCCCCCCCCCCCACTATTTTCCCACTGCGATTCATCTCGAGTGAAACCGTGATGCGCGAGGTGGCGGTAATTACGGGGAAATTCCGTGCCACCACGTCTTGGGTCCATAACGGTTGACCCGAAGCCGGGGATATGGGAGGGGATTTGGCGAACTATGTTTCTATAAGAGAGCTGTCTTTCCAGTGGAGCATATTTCACAGGACATATATAAAATAATGTGTGTATTACGCAAGTATATTATATAGGATATGGTTCAACCCAGAACTTAATTCTAACAAAAGAAGTGCACGAGCCTTCATAGCTAAATTAATCACCTAATGTTTAAAATTTCGCATAAAATTAAGAAAAGGTACGGCAGGTTATTAAAATCTTGAAGGTTCGTGTGGCTCATATTTGTTTCCCTTTTTGTTTTTCTACTTCCAAAATTATCGGATATTTTTTGAAATACGAATGTCTAATTTCAGCTTTTGCTCTATTTTACATTTTACCCCAAAAAAAAAAAAAAAAAAAAATATTATTTTTAAACGTATGGGTAATATTCGCGTGATGTTTCGTTTTTTGATTCACGTTTCAAAAATTCTCAAGCAGTTTGTTCGAAAGAATATATTTCCAGATATTCCATCAAATTATGAATGCAAATTCATGAATAAATAATTTCAATAACTTTTACCCGGAAGTAAACCTATTGTGTAACTTTTTGAAAAAAATATTATTTGCAGTTGAAATCCACTTTTATTTAGTTGCAGTCTTAAGGCCTTTGCCTTTGACTATAGTTTCATGCGTTACAGCTGTTAATTGAACAAATAAATCCAGTTAAACCAAACGGCCGAACCAACAGGAAAGAAAGAAAAAAATCAATGCATCTCTATTCTTAGTTTTCACGTTAAAAATCGACAAATTCTATACGAAGGAATAAATGTTCAAGGACATCACAATTTCTCGTCCAAAATTAAAAGTTCATTTAATTTAAAAAAAACTCTCGTAAGGAATTTAAGAAAAAATAAAACGGCAGTGTTTAAATTACTTCACATTCTTTAGATTCATCACTGGCACTTATAGTAGTTCATCTGCGTATTACAAAGGCCATGTTTTGAAGTTAAATTTATTTCTTATTTTGATAGAACTTTAAATCTTTTACAGAACACAAAGAAATTATTACGTGTAACACATACACAGTACAATTCATATATTTATTTTTTTTTAAGTCGAATTCGAAGGATGCGGAGAGAAAACGCATGGTCATTGACTCTGATTGAGTCGGTAATAGGCGTCCAGATGTCGCTTCTGATGGCTGAAAAAGCAACTAAGAAGTGTGAAGTAACCTAAAAATCAGTGCAACAGCAGTTTTTTGAAGTTTAACGGATTAAGTAAACCAGATCGGCTCTGATGTTCAAAACGGGAATGATAGGATTTTGATATACAGTCGAACCTCCATATGTCGAACTTCCACATATCAAAATTTTCTATATATCGAAATCTAAGCAAATTTCTATGTATATTATATAGAAAAATTGTTTTTATCTATCGAAAAAATCTCTATACAAGTCGAAAATTTTTTCGAGACATTAGTAGATTTTTTTTTCACTTTAGACTGTTTGTCTCATGAAAAATGAAGGTTAGAGGAGAAAATTATGTTCACAAAGGTTGCTACGGAGCTAGTAAGGAATCTGGGGTTGAAGGGTGTGTAGTTAAGTCGTTGTTCCGTTATGAAGTTCTTAAATTCTCTCAAATTTATTTCAAATCTTAGTTGTAACCAGCAACACTGTAAAATCAATTTCAAGTTATTCCTTTTGTCTGTTGATTATCATTCCTAGTGTCTTCTTAGCTTCAGTAAAAATCAATCAAGTTAATTGATTATTTACTTTTCCCTCGATCACATTGTTAAAACGAAAATCCCCTAATGTTGCGATCAAGTTGAATTGCCGAAGAATATGAAGATGTATGTTGGCGTAAAAATGCAATTTCTGTTAATTTTTTAATAATTAACTTTCATTTAATCCGATGCTCGTATAAATTATAAATTGAGTTTCATACACGGAAATTAGCTTTTATTTAAATGTTTTAGGATACTTTTATGATAAAATAAAATGCTTTCCATACATCGAAATTTCTATGTATCGATTTTTTTCCCGGCAATTTGCTACTTCGATATATGGAGGTCCGACTATTCTGCCAAATGAAGAGTTGATTGTTCGTCAAGCGAGTACTTTTCCTTTTTATAACATCAGTTAAATGTTAGAAATCAATACTTTCCTTGAAATCTTTTACATCTTCCACGGGGCGCCCT
The DNA here is from genome assembly GCF_026930045.1 of Uloborus diversus. Taxonomy (NCBI): domain Eukaryota; kingdom Metazoa; phylum Arthropoda; class Arachnida; order Araneae; family Uloboridae; genus Uloborus; species Uloborus diversus. The sequence goes on from NC_072734.1 coordinate 106,181,718, forward strand.
GAAGGGAAGTTAAGGGAGTCACCGTGACCTTACAAAAAAAAAAAAAAGCTTCATTCGTCAAATTTTGTTGAAGATTCGGCAAATTTGTAGACAATACTGCAATATTGTGATCCCCCCCTTTTAAAGTTTTTAAAATTGTTCTAAATGTTATGTATGTATATAACGTATTTTATCATTCGGTAAAATTCGGATTTCATTCGGAAAATTGAGATTTTTGCCCTCCCTGAACATTTTAGTTCGAGGCTCTCCAGGTTTTGCAAAGAAATGTTCAAATCTAGAACTTTGAACTACTGTATAAAGCTCCCTTTTCCACAACAAAAATTACTTCATTTTTTTTTTTTCTGTTCCAAAAAAGCCGACACTGAGCAAAAAATATCCCTTTTCGCTCCCTCTCATTCCTCAGAACATTCTCTCCGAAATAAAAACAAAAGCGAACCCCCTTCGATCCACCCTTGCCCCCAGAGAACCCGGAACTGAAGACGAATGGTGAATCGACAATTATTTTTAGAGCGCTGAATGGCAACAAGAAGATCAAGCTAACTGGTGTAAATAAGAAATATCGAAGGGAAAAGTTAACAACAAGTAAATAACAGAAACGAAATATCAATCAACTACCACGGAGGGTAGACAAGGGTACAAAAGGAGGGTCGACAGACGGGGGGAGGGTAATCAGACGAACAAAGCACTTTTAAGCGCTCGTGGGGGGGAGATAAAGTGAGGTAGAGCTGCTGCTCTTTTTCTAATGAAAGATTCGGAACTCCGGGCAATAAGAAGTTCCGGGTGAACCATTTCTGTATCAGATGGCAAAGATTTGCTTTATTGAAGTGATTGCTTACTTAATATTCAAGACCTTGGGAAGCCTTCGCGGTCAAGGTAGTTTGTGGTTGGGATTGGCAACGATATTGTGTGTGAAGAGTGAAATTTATCTTCCTTTCCAATATAAACTCGTTTTATTTATAGCTTCAGCTTTTAATACATTCGAAATTCTTGCACTAAAAATTTTTTGTGATACGCACCAAATTGAAACCAATTTACGAGTGGCAAAGGATAATACATATTGGAAAACTTGTTTGAATTTTGGAAAACTTTTTACCAAGAGTTCGAAATTTACGGTCGCTAGTCGCCAACGGGCGACAATTTCACTGAAAATGTCAACCAAAAAAATTAACCTTGTCGGCAAAAGAGACGACCACGTGTTTCTTCATTTGTTGAAAATCATATCGTATATCATGCTATGACAATATGCTTCCAATCCTGAGACGTTCAGCTCCACGTCGACTCCATCTCTGGTAAAGTGATTCGGAGCAAACTCCCATTAAATTTATTTTCCCGCTGAACATGTATATATTTTTTAAATAGCGACCAGAAGTCCAAAGTGGCAACCATCTTTTGTGGCTCTGATAGCCAGTGGCTACTATTCAGAATTACTAGTCTAGAGCTTTATAGTTACTCGTATAAACTACCACATTAGGATAGGTAATATGTGTTAAAACAAAAGTCTCGGAGAGAGAGAGAGAGAGAGGAAGGGGAAGGCCCATCAACCCCCATTTCAGAACACTTTCATTCAAACTTTACTGTAAGAGATGTTAATTTGTACTATTAATTTCATTTTTTGATGCAATTCATCACGTATTCTTTTGATGCAGTAATCTAATTTGATAATACATTCCCTGGGGTGCTATGTTTTGTGGCAGCTTTCATTCAGGGCACTCAGGGGGGGGGGGATATGCAGGGGGCAAGGTGTTTCGCTACTGATGCGACAAACTTCGGAGAGGTGCAAGAGACACAAATACTATTCGGAATCATGTAGCATTAGATGATTTGAAATGATTTCAACATGTGGTAAAAGGCGTTCTACTGAACTAAGTTTTAACTGTGGAATGTTTGTTTTAATGCACTCGAAGCCTTTCTGTTACACAATATAAATGTAAAAAAAAAAAAAAAAAGCTCCCTATACGACAAAGAGAAGCAAGATTTTTTGGGGACGTCATAAGATTAAGACTTTTTCTGCTTCGAAAAAACAACTGGAAGACGAATCTGTATAAGTGTTTTTTTTTTTGCTGCATTGTCGCTGATTTTACCTCTTAAAACAAACTGTTTCAAAGTCAACGCATTTCCTGCACTAAGCTGCCCCCCCCCCCCCGCCCATCGTGTTAGTACCCTCCGGCAAAACGTCCTTACTTTGTCATTAAAGTATTTCCGACCTTACAATACTATGTAAGTTAACTCCGAATCGTCTTTTGTCTTCTATATCTCCTGTAACTTTGTCTCACTCGTAGCGGAACACTTCAGTAGTTTAATAACAACTTTCTTTTGAGTCATTACCTTGTCTAAAATTCACATGAAGGGAAAAACTTACAAGAACGTGAGAGCAATGAAACAATAATGGAAAAAGGAGCAATTATTTTAATTTCATTCCCTATGCTCGATTATTTTCCAATATTACTCTCGGCGGCGGCTGTGCGTTGAATTACTCCATTCCACTACCCATCTCCCTGGACAATTATTAACCTGGATCTTTATACAGTCCCCAAAGAACCTCACCTTCTATTTCAGGGATTAGGGAGCTCGAATTCAGATGGCGCGTGCTCCACATCGAGATTTGATTGGCTATGAGTCGGGGATCACATGATGCAGCCCATTAAAGGGGGTAAAAGGGGTTGCTTTTGATGCAATGACTGGCCGGTTCTGGGTTGGTCATGGTAGCAGAACGGAAAATTCTGCGGTGGAGTAAGAATTAAGTGGAGTAGGTCATAAATGAGATTTAAGGCTCATCAGTTTCAATAAATAAAGAGAATATAATCGTAAAATAGAAATCAAATCTTTATCGAATTAAATGTTTCTCTATAATCAATTGGAAAAGAAAAGTAGAGAGCATTTCCTGTTTGAAGAACGTTTTCAGTTTATATATCATACAGAATTCAAGTGTTTTTGTATTTTCGTAAGAAATATTCTTCTGGTATTTCAGACGCTGCATTTACGATGAAAGTTACACATGTTCTGACGAGTATTTGTATTTTATTCAAAACTAGCTGCACTGCCCGGTCTACCTTGAAAATAAAAGTAGTGTCAAGTGACGTATATTCAACAATCAGGCTTTAATAAAAGAAAAACAGAACATCTCTACATAGTATAAAATAAAGTCTCCAAAAAGCGTCTGTTTGTGAAATTTTCACAGTATCTTTTTTCTTTTTTTTTCCATCACTGGAAAGGTTTGCAGACCAGTTCGAAAAAACAAAATCGACGAGTTGTTCTTTTTTTATTCCAATTTAGACCCAATTTTCACATAAATTCTCGAATATGGGGATGAAAAATTACTTGCATACATTAATATTACATATCGTTAGAATGGGTAGACTTTTCCGCGTTTTACGCAATTTGTTCCAATGCTCTAACTTTATTACGGCGGGAGTTATTTGCGTTTTTAGCTCGAATTTTTTTAGGTTTAGCTGAAATTTAGGCACTACTTTCTTCATTAAAAAATCAATAAAAAGTGAAGGAATTGTCCCACAATTTTCTTTTTAACACCATTGGAAAAGCGACATTTTAAACTCTAGTTCTAACTTGACCTTTGGTCGAAAAAGTAAGCTTCTAACTCAAAAAAAAAAAAAAAAGTTACAAGACTTTTTAAATGGAGTTCAAAAAATCCCATTTCCATTCAAGTTGTTAACTATTTAATTTCCGCGTTTCCATGGTTACGCTTTTTGAATCCATTGTATCTTTCACACTTTAATTTCTTAAACTTATTTTATGTTTCCATGGTCACGCATTTTTAATCCATCTTTTCCATTTTTTTTAAGTATTTTAATACAGTAATCATTGTTTGGAAGGGAAATTTTGCATGATTTTTTTTCTTTTATTTAAGCCTGATTGTTGAGCATAAGTCACTTCACACAATTTTTATTTACATGGTAGACCAGGCAAAGACGGGCAACGCAGCAAGTCATTCATAATTTCCCTTCCGAACAATGATGTCAGACATTAAAATACTTTTAAGAAATTAAATCGAGAAAGATCATGGAAACACAAAATATAATAAGTTTAAGAAATTAAAATGCGAAAGAAAATGGTTAACCATTTGAAAGGACTTGAGATCCTTTGAACTTAATTAAAACAGCTTGCAACTTTTTTTCCTTTGGAGATAGAAGCTTGGTTTTTTCTATCAGAGGTTCACATTGATCAGGAGTAAAAAAGGTCGTTCTTTCCAATGGTGCCAAAAAGAAAACTGTGGGACAATTCCTTCACTTTTTATTGATAGATTTAATGAAGAAAGAAGTGCCTAAATTTCAGCTAAGCCTAAAAAAATTCGAGCTAAAAACGCAAATAACTCCCGCCGTAGTTAACTTAGAACATTGGAACAAACTGCATAGAACGCGGAAAATTCTACCCTTTCCAACGATATGTAATATTAATACTTACGAATAATTTTTCATCCCCATATTCGGGAATTAAAGAAAATTGGGCTTAAATTCGAATAAAAAAAGAACTATTCGTCGATTTTTTTTTTTCGAACTTGTCTGCAAATCTTTCGGGGCTAATAGAAGGATACTGTGAAAATTTCAGCGAAATCGACCGCGTAAGTTCTCGAGTTTTGTGCGTTCAAACAAACAAACGCTTTTTGGAGACTTCATTTTATACAATGTAGAGGTTCAATTAAATGCAAACTGATTGTTAACATTTAAGTTTTCCTAAGCGCGATTGTTGAAATATTTGAATGTTGAGAAAATAAATGCTTAATTTTCCAAAAGTTTCAATCGAGTTTCGTTGCTAATCTAGCACAATAATGAAATCTTGTTTGTCGTTTAGTTGAGTAAGTTAACTTGTCAAACGACTGCTATACTGCCGTGCAAAGCGCAAAAGTCGTATCTGCAGCTGAGTTCAAAATGAGAGATTGCCGTTTTAAGTTTCGCTCCTCCATGTTTTTGATACAGATGAAATATTTTTGGAATTTTTAAAAAAATATTTCCCATTTGCATATGACCATAAAATATTGTATTTAGGTCAAGTATGTGACAAAGAACCACCTGGTGACCTTAACTCAATTTTGATAATAAGTGCACATACGACTTTTGTGCTTAGCACGGCAGTATACGAAAGTGAGTTTTGCATTTGGCAACTAAATTCTGCACTAAGTCAAATACAGCATTGATGTAATTTAGATTTTCGGACGGACGCTCAAACTTAAACTGAACAATAATTTGCGAATTTAATGACGACGAAATTGGGAGGGCTTAAACAAAGTATAGGATCTGACAAGGGCGGTAAAAAAATTCAAATGTCAAAATCTTTCATTTTTGAGAAATGTTACCTACTTATACTATAATTATCAGTTGTATTGTTCATTTTAATTGACATGTTTATTTTTAAAAAGTGTGTTGTTTCCCTTTATTCCTCTTTCAGTAGATAGCATTAATTGTTGACCACTTTTTTGTTTCTTCATTCTCCTTAAATGACAATTTTAATAGTAAAACAGTTAAGCTACCGAACCCAGTTCAAAAATAAAAGTGTGTTGTCAAAATAAAGTCTTTCCCAGCATGTCAAACATTACCCAAAAATATTATCAAATTATCATGCTATGACGCGAGTTTCATTGTTGGTGACGTCAGCGTTACTCGATCAGTGAATTCGCTATTATTTTTTTGAGGATTATTTTCATGATTTTTAGAACAGAAGGATTCATGTTTACTTTTCACAACGCGTGATACGCAACCATTTCTTGCTCTGTGGATATGTTTTACAATTAAGGTTTTGGGGTTGATCGCTACAATAAACCAGACGCTGTAACAACGATAAGAACCAACCGTAAGAAAATTTATGCAACAAATCGATACAACTTTTCAGCATTTTGAAGATGTGTCTATTATAGAAAAAAAAAACGCAGCAAATGAATCTTTCTCTTGAGCAAGCAGTTACTGATTCCCCCCTCTTCAATCTGCTAATCGGCGTCTTCGAGTGACCGTTAAGCCGTCGTCTTAAATGAAAATGCCACTCGAGCCGTCAAGAAGAATGAATGCTTTGAATGATAGTTCTTTCAGAGTTTGCCCCCAGAGGTCGCCCCGCAGTCGCGCCAAATAATAAGATAATCGAGCAAAAAGAAAAGGCACGTATACGTCGCCTTATTTGCTTTGTCAATTACTGCTCCTGGCTCTCTGTTAGGAATTTTCAGATCGATGTGCCTTTGCAGCTGATGCGGCGATTGCCCAAATTTCATGCATTAAATATTTTTCGAGGGTTATGGAGCTAACGGACAAGTGTGGAATGGAGAAAAATTATGGATGATTTCGTTGCAAATTTCAATCAAGGTTGGGTTGCATTCTATACCCCTTGAATTTGATTGTTTTGGAAACAGGGGTGGGGAATCAGAACTAGAAATATTTGTTCCCTGAAGGTTTTCTAAAATGTTAGACTTTGTGGCTGGTTATGTGCATGGTGCATCTGAAATTCAGGGAAAAAATCCAAATGAGAGGAAAAAAAAAATTTTTGGAGCTAATTGCTGTATTGTTATGGGGTAAGAGGTGAACCTGAATTCATATATATATATATATATATATATATATTGCCAATCCTAGAGTTTTAACATTCTCCATGAGAGGACTGCATGACTCCCCAGCCCCGCTCAGGAGGACCATCTAGCTGTGTTTGTACCGCCACCGTTTTGGAGAAAGTATTCAGGAGCGCCCTGATTTGAGGTCACATGTGGGCACTGTGATCTCCCAAAAATTTTCTTATTCGGCAAGTTTTGTCTGAAGATTCGGAAAAATTATCATCTCTTTTTTTCCAAATAGGAAAAAAAAAAAAAAAAAAACTTTAAGAACGTAGTGGGGTTTTGACGAGGGTCAATAGCCCAGGTCAATCTTTTCCAAAAGATCGATCGATGCAGGAAAACGTTTGAGAAATTCTGAATCGGTAGGGAAAAAAGTAAACTTTCGTATTTCTATAAATCCGTGCCAATGCACAACAGAACGAATTACAATTTCGCTGCATGTATGCCGTCTTCACTGCATAACTCAACGAGAGACAAAGTTAGTCATTAAAATAAACATTCACTCTTCAATCTCAACAAGCGTTAATTTTCTCAAAAATACCGTACATGAGATAATGGTCAAAGAAATTCCAAAGTTTTCGTTCCGCACTCTCCAAATCTCTACCGTGAAACAAAAGTTAATCGACAGTAATAATGAGATGTTAAAAGCAGTGTTTGATGAAAATTAATTTTTGAGTATTTATACAATTGTACCAATACGCAATACAACGAATTTAAATTGCGTCAAATGTGTTCCGTCTCCGCCGAAGAACATTACGAGACTAAGTTAGCCATCAAAACAAACATCTACCCTTCAATCTCAACCAGACCAATTTCCTTAAAGATACTATACATGAGATAATGACCAAGCAGATCCTAGCATTCTTTTAACGCACGTTCAAAATCTCTCCGTGAAACAAAAGTCAGTCGGCAATAATAATGAGATGATGAAAGCATCAAGCGCTTGACAGGTCCGTGCAAGAATTCCAACAACCGAGTTGTTCAGTCGATGCAGGATGGAAACTTGCTTGTTCCAGAGAGCAGAAACGGCGTCCATTCTTTGAGTGACGGCTGTCTGTGGATCACGGGACGTCAACTGGCGTCAAATGAAGCGTCGAATAAAGGGAATCGGTGGCGGCATTTGCGTGGTTCCATTTTGTTCTTTTGTGAGTGTTCGTCGCGCAGTCATTCTCTTTCGCTTTCTCAGAAGCGTTTAATTGCGTTCACTTAAAAAAACGAAGTTGTCATCCGTATTTCCGGTGTTTGTAGGAGATGAAGAATTTTTATGAAGAACAGAAGGGCAGTGATAAAAAGGCGATACAACCTCTCCAGAGCGGCCAGGATTGTTCTCAAAAAAATTTTCATTTATAGCAGCGGTTCCCAACCTTTTTAGTTGTGCGACCCACCGGCTTTGTAGAAAACACCATTGAGGCCCACTAACTACTATATATTACTTGTACAGTCAAAATTTACTTTCGGAGTGAAGGGAGGAGGGGGGGTATCTCCATGAGATTTTTGACGCTGTTTTTCTTCTATGAGGGAGTTGATATCCGAATTGAAAAGTGTCAAATAACTCGCAACGTTCAATGCATTTCTATATTACTTTTTTTTAAAAACTGCAATGAAAAGTCTTATTCAAATAAGGAAGTTGTCAAAAAATCCCTCAATTCCCTAGTTAGTCACGCCAGTTCAGCAAAGGGGGAGTATTTTTAACTTGAAGCTAATAATAGTTTCTTTGGTAATTTTCTCTTAAATATTTATGATTCATTAGATTTCACTTTTAAATATAGGGGAAGTTTCGAAGAAACATGAAAAATCTTAATCTTAAAGTTCTTTATTGGCGATGAACCAGGGAGAGTTTCTGGGTGACGGTACATCAAATAAGTGAATTTTCGCAAAAAATTTGGAAATTAAACCCCAAGATTTGTCTTGGTTCAGATTTTCGACCAGCGTCCACGGCCCAGTAACACGCTGTTAGCTCTCCAGAACCGCTGATTTACAGGTGTGCTAAGTAAAATAAGTGATGTTATAAAACTCTTTTTTACGCAAAAATACGTTTTTAATTCCAATTATCGAATCGAACGATGGAATGCTTAAAATAGTGAACATAGCTGATGAAACTGCAACTTAATATCCCTATCAAGAAAATCCTAGGTGGGGATACTGAGACAACATATTCATTAAAAATATCCAGGTTATTGTAGACATCATAAAATTTTCACCTTTCTCTTTCTTGCGAATGCTCAAATCTTACGCAAAATCATAAATACTGATATTTGGTGTATTCACGGCAATTCAAATTTACGAACTAGAGGTTGCTTCAGTTTACCAGCCTGGTATAATTTTGAATTTATACATAAAGTCAAATTAGAATGATTGAGGATACCATTTTTTGACTGAATCCTTGCATTACTTCTTGAGATACAGAAGCCACACACAGGGGCAGACTGTGGTTCCACGAGAGGGCGCCATTCTTAGCCTCCAAAGGGGGAAAGAATAAACAATGAAAGACACAAAGGATTGCGAGTTTAAAGAAAAGAAAAAAAAAGCGAAGTGAAACAAAAACAAAAAAAGGAAACTGAACCAAAAAAATAATAAAGTAAATTGAAAAAAAAATACTTTTCAATGGCCCGCCGAGCCAGTCCGCCCCTAGTCACACTCGATTGTTCTACCCCCTTGGCGCTAAAAAGTAATTCGCACCAAATCACGTGGGGGTTTAGATGTGTACCAAATTTCGATAGTTAGTTGTACGTTTTGAACTAGATGGGTAGTAGGTAACATTTCACATGCGTGCAACAGGTAATAAATAATAAGCAGGTTAGGATAAGACAATTGAATTTATGTGGTTTAATAGTGAGTATTGAGGTTAAAGGGGTTAACCTCGTGTAGTATTAAAATTTCGACGCATTCTTTTATTATTATTATTATTATTATTATCATTATTTTGTAGACCATCAGCTTTAATTTCCTGCTCACAAAGTGAGAGCAGGATCTGCTAGTTTTTTACTATTTGTTTCACGTATTGCATTTTAGTTTCATTGTTCAAGCTTGCTTATTTGGTTTCCACTGAAAATAAAGCACGAAAAAAACGTTAGGTTCTAACATTTCCCTACTGTTAGTATGGAACCCAAAAACCGCGTTTCTTCAAATATATTTCAAAAACTCATTTCTGCGGATACTGCGCTTTACCTTCTCATGGCAGTATAGGTAATCATCTGAATAGATAATTAAGAAAATACAGAAACAAGAAGGGAAAAAAGAAAGTTGGTTGTGTGCGATTGATTATGAAAATATGCTGTAATATTTAACGAATATAATTTCCAAATTAAATAACCCTCCTTTTTCCACATGACGAATGCAGACCATTGTAATATATAACACTTATTAATGATCACTATCGTTTCGATTTTTACTTTAAATGAAAAGAAAGAAATTCAGAGCGTAATAAAATTATTTGTTTCATCGAGCATAAAATTCGTCCAAAAATAATAAAGGTCATTAAAGAGGAAAAGCAGGAAGTACCATAAAACAATAAAATTATATCTATCAGGCTGACTTTAATGTCCCGTTCTAGGGAGGGCAAAATGGTATTATAAAGAAACAACCGGAAAAATTATAAATGAATACGAGTGAAATTTTCTTTTCGGGGGGGGGGGATGGAATCAAACCATAAAGGAGTTTTCTTCTTCAAACCATAAAGGGGCCTATTTTCTCTTATCCTTTCTCGATATACTGACTGCGTATTTACTCTAATGCCGAAAATGAAGATTTGCAAAATATGTGGTTGAAAACCGCTTTAAAAACCTCAAAAAAAAAAAAAAAAAAAAAAAGAGAGAGAGACGATAATGTCGAAAATATTTACGTGTGACCACAGATTTGAGCGAATTACAGTGAATTTTACTTTTATATTTTATTTTTCAAACCTTCCCGCCTCCCTTGAAATTCTACGTCCACGCACCCTCTGGTTGAGAACTTCCGACTTGCGGTAATTCTGAACCAGGGGAGTAATTATTGTACCACATCTCCACATCAGGTTTTTTAGTATGTTTGAGATCGAAAGAAAAGAAAAAAGACACAATGCTGCACTTTGCTGGCAAGGCTGGCAAATCGGTTCTCTATTTTTTATTTTGAAAAATAGGTTGGCAACACTACGCACAGTACATGTCATCCAATAATTCTGAAGTTGTCCTGTTTGAAAGCTACATTCAAATGTTGATTTGAAAGTTGTTGGGATTTCTCGTTGCATATATTGTAATATTCTTTGCAATATAATAAATCTCTAAAATTGTGTGATCCTATGAAATAAAAATGGAGATTTTTTAAACGTTTAAAAATTAATGTTTCTAATTTAAAGTTGTGTTACTTCCATTCAAATGCAATGTATTTTACAACACATTTCTCAATTGGCTCAATGCTACTTCATGTGACTAAAGCTTTGAACCAGGAAAATAATTAATTTTAAACGGTTTTCAAAGCTGTTATTCCTTAATTTTGAATAACTGTACAACACTTTAGGAGTTTTTTTTTTTTTTTTTTTTTTTTTTTTTTTTTTTTTTTTTTTTTTTTTAACAGTTTTGAATCAACAGATGCAATGATACTATTAAGAAAAGAGGAAGATAAAAATGGCAGCTCAAAGTTATTTTGAATGACGGTATGTAAAAAATAATTTAGATTACGTAAGAAATAATAAGTACCGAATAGCCTTCGCTTTTATTCAAAACAATTTTCGTGTGTCAAACTCTTCAGCTTTACACGCGTCTTAAACCGCAAAATCAATTTCAGCAACCTCAAAGGATTACGATCCAGCATCTCTGCAGAATAAGAATCGATATGGCGGGAAGCCTCTCCAATAAAACCCCCATCTTATTAAAATAATAAACACCGCCCCCTGTTTGATATCCTGCCGCGTTTGCGCCATCCGGAAAGCGGGCAGAAGGGGAGGTTCCAGCCGCAGCAGGTCGCTCTCATCACCCGTGTAAGTGGGAGCCGAATTAGGCTTAAGAGTTTCAACTGCTGGGACTGGTTTTAGGCCTTTTTTTTTTTTTTTCCTTTCTTTCTTTTCTCCTTTTCCTTTTTTCTTCTTGGGGAATTTGGGGAAAGGCGTTGCGGGGAAGAGGAAAAAAAGATTTGCAAAGAGGCAGACCGGTTACCGCGCTTCCTTTATATATTTCGTGCGCCGTGTCGCTATTGTATTCTTTTTGCATTTTCACTTTTTCGTAGAACTTGGGATTCGGAATTTTAAATAGCATTTGGAAAAACCAGTAGCGCTCCTTTCATATTGTAAGCAAATAAAGAGATTTAGAACGTTCAAAACTTTTTTACCAATCGATATAAAATTATTCTTTTCTGTTAAGTGCAAATGCATTATTGAATAGTTCATAATAAAGTTTGAAGATTGAATAAGTCCTCTTTTTCGCAGGGAAAAAATGAAATAATGCATAGAAATGCATAAATAAATGAAAACCCGATTTTACGTTTCTCAAAAGACTGGTTTTAAAAAATGTAAAATGCGAGGAAAGTGTAAAATGCGGGAAATACATGTCAGCAAAACTGATGATGAGACCCGATGAAAAACGTTAAACGCGGGAAAATAAATTCGGGGGACATAAAATCCGGTTTTCACTTTTTTAAAACAGAACGTATGAAATTGGCATTTACTAAAAGAGAGAGGTTAATGATAAAGAGAGATTGTTGATAAAAAATAAAAATAACGCTTAGCATTAGCAAGTAGAACACGAAAAAGGTAAAACACTTACTAAGAAAGTGTGTGAGAGAGAAACATTTATTATCATGAATGGATATAGAACAATAATACAATCACGTATTATAACCAGAACATTCAAACCAGCAATTTAAAGTGAATTTTCTTGGAAAGTTTATTCTTATTCAAATGAGAAAAGTCTACATAAATCAAATGATCAATTAGAATCAAAACTATGACTTCTTTAAAAAGAGAAAATTTGGACATTTTAAGTTACCGATAAACGGTGTTAGATAAATTTTTACACTGAAACGTATAATTTTTTTTTTAAATTAAAGCGGTTAAAAAAACATTTCAGTTTGGAATTGGACACAGAATAATAAGTTGACTGGGGGCTAATAACCGAAACATTTAGAGTCACTGATAAATAAATTTGCTTTTCAAAAGAAACATTTTTCTTTTTGAAACTGATATAGAGTAATAATTTAATTAATTGTTTAATACATAAAAATGAACGTACTTTTATTTAAATTGAGTTAATCATCTATCCATTCGTTTATTTATTTTAAAAATCTGGCCAACCTGTATCAGTTATGCAAGAAAATAGCAAATTCTCTAATTTTTCTGACTTAAAAACGTTTTAATAAAACGAGAGAGTTTATTTTCATAAGGATAGAATATCATTTATCTTTGTAATTAAATTATTACCAAGAAAGAAATGTATTGTCAGTTTTAAAAGAGACTGAAATTTTGAGGAGTAATATATTTTATTTTTAAAAACATGGTGATTTGTAACAAAAATGATTCACCCAGGCAATTGTTGACAGATAGAATGCTTGTGAAAATAATAATTAAAAGTTGGTTTCATTTAAGAGCAACTATTGCTGGGAAAAGTGAATGGAATGGCGATTGAAGTATTTAAAATTGAAAGTATTTAAAAGTATTTTTTCTGGGTTTTGCCAATTTAAAATACATTATAACACATTCTCTTCCTCTTCTTTCTATGGACTATCAACATAAACACATTACTCCTCATTATTTCTTCAAACGTTTATATACCAAAGCGTATTCTAGACAGAAAGATACTGGTTTTTAATTTTTTAAAAAAATTATTCAGGAATTTGTGTTTTTAAATGCAAACTCGTTTCTGCTATTTCTGGCCTTCTCCTTCTTTTTTTTTTTAATGTAAATATAAAACATAATTATTTATCTGCAGATATTATTTTGCTAGAAATGAATACTTGAAATTGGAAGGAAACTCTAAATTCAGGAAAGTTATCTTTAGGTCAAAAAAAAGCTATAAACGTTGCTTTTTAAAGCAATGGTGTGATAATAATCTGCGATTAATCTATGTGTTTACACATGCAGAAGATTCCGTCTACAACTAATCGGATCTGAGATATAGAAGGATAATGTTCAATCTCATAGAAGTCGACTTATATCACGTGTTAGAGCGAAACTAATAGGCTGAAAAGGCACGGAGTGTTTAATTTTACAATGCGCTGATTGGTTTAAAGATTTACGAGACAGATCTGATGTCGAAAATCTTTTGAAACTATGGGTAAAAGATTTTAAGACCATTCGGACAACACAAAGAAAAATGCAGTTTATTTTAGTTAAGGAATATGCAGATAAGTTTCGGTTTTAACACAATAACATGTTCTTTTTCCAGGGATTTCCCATCTTTTAAGAGTGATGAAATCTCTTTTAAATATTCAAAGCACCCCCGAAGAACTAGGTCCTCCCTCCAAAAAACAGAGGAAAAGACGCCTGAAACAACCTCTCCTTAAAATTTCAATGGTGTGTTTTACTCCATGCTGCTCCCCTCCGTCCTCCCGATTTACTTGAGCATTAAAGAAATTCTTTCACTTTTGATTACAAGTGACCTTGACGCGTCAGTTTTCAAAACTGCTATAACCAACAAATTCAGAAGCCCAGAGACCCATGCATGCCTTTTTTTTCAAAATCTGACAAATGTACTCATTTAAGGGCTCATGTATTTCCAAAGCTTTCCTTCATTCAACGCCTACCCCGAGAAATCTACGCATTTATGGGGCTCATATATTTCTGCAACTTTCCCTTTTTTTTCAACGCGGACCCATACTGCGATATGATAGCTTTCCCGCCAGCAGAGAGAATGATGGGATTGCCGCGCGGGGGCGATGGCTAACTTGACGAGCTCTCTCTCTTTTCGATATTGTTTCTTCTGCTTATTTAAACTGAAGTGAAATGAAGAGGGGGGAGCCTTTTTTTTTTTTTCCCCGCGCGCAGTCGGCAGGCAAAGCAAATTACCGTAAGTGGTCCCCCGACTTCTTTTCCTCCGACCACGGCTTCGGTCGGACGGGCAAGGCGTGCCGGTGTGTGAGAGCGAGCGCGGCAGGGGAGAGGCGTTTTTTAACGCTTTGTTAGCGTTAGGGCGCGCGAAAACGCATTACCTGCGGAGGGATCCGATTATGCTCGGAAAACGAGATCCGCAAACCCCATGTTTTTTATGTGTTTTTTTGTGGGGTGTTGCATCGGAAAGGGGGAAGGGCAAAAGACCGCGAGAAAAATGTAGTTACTGGGAAATACATAACTCGGTTGGGTAAATATGCAATGCACACTAAAATGAGAATGGTTCCTTTCATTGAAATTGAAGATCATAATCTTCATTCGGTATTACGAACAATTGCTGCAGATTTAAATCCAAATACCAGCATTTATTCATTCATTGTAAAATTCGAAGTTGTATTGTAAACACCGGAGCACAGCTGGAGATCATAAGGGTACCCCTCCCCCCCCCCCCCCCAGATCCAAGAAATCTTATTGCCAATCCAAGTATGGTATTTTACGTACATGCAAGGCCTGTTATGATTACTTTTTCAGTTATTAAAAGCTCAATAATTCATTGAAATTCAGTTACTAGCGCAGTCACAAGTACTTTTGGAGGTTTTTATTTTTGACAAAAACAGCTTTTACATGCTTATGGATTACAGTTTTAGGATTGGTAAAAATATAAAACCCAAAGCCTCTGTCCCTCCTTCCTCACTGCGCCATTGAATTCAGTTATCGCTAAAACCTTCACATTAAAATTTATTTCTAGGACCTGTATTCACTTATTTTTAATTACTTTTCAAAATACATTTTGGTTCTACCATTATAGTTCCAAATGATAGTTATTTCTTGAATTTTTAGCAGTACATAAATCTTTACCCTTATCTTTCAGATCGGCATAATAATCACAAGGGTCCCAGAAGGCAGCAAATAAAAAGTCACTAAACAAACGAAAAAGAAAAAAAAAACAAAAATACAAACAGAAATCAGTTTGGAGATAGGCATCCGAATCTTCTTTGGACTCTCTGGAGGGCTGCGTAAAGTGCCGATTGGCCGTAATTCGAGTCTTAATCACGGCTTTGACATTGGCCGTGCCGCGCATATCAAGGAGCCCCGGACTTGGGTGTGGCGCCGGTGTCACTGCGCCCACCTGCATACGAGAGTGAGGGGGTGCTCACCCGACGAATTTGCATGCGCATTCCGCGTTCTGTTGACACGACGAATTACCAGACTAGTTAGGGTCGCAGCAAGTCTGGCGGACAGATTGCTTGAAGCTGTCGCTATTTACTTTTTTGACATTGCCCAAGAGATTGCATGTATCAAAAAAGGTTTATTGTGAATGAACCATCCAGAAAACAGATTGTTAACAGCTGTCGCTATTTACGTTTTGTTTCTTAGCTTTTTTTACATAACCTCCAGGGATTTAGCTAAAGACTTTCAAACATATTTCAACTGACAGGGACTAAAACATCTCATACATTTCATGTTACAATAGCTTACTCAAACTAAAATATGATGACAGCAGTTCCTTAAAATAGTATCAACAATATTGTTTGCCAAAATGGTTATAAGAGCCATAATACGCATGTCAAAACGATTGTAATATCAAGATGCTCCTAAAATTGCAGCAAAATCAAATATTCGCTGAAATGGTTGTGATAACAGCAATATGTTTGTCGATATGGTCACGACAGGAATGAGAAATTCAGTTTGAGTCAAACCTAAGTAAACAAAAACATATTAATGCGTATGTTTACAAATCTGCTTAACATTAAAGTTTTCATCATCCTGCAAAGCTAGTATACACGCACTACCAACAAAACGTTAGAAACACAGGAAAACACTTCCTATCCCGGTTAAACAATTCAACTATCCATCATGCAGTTTTCGTGTTTACTATGAATAAGTTCAATAAATTATAGCAATCGTGATGTTATTATCTTAAGTATTTCGTGAAAATACTTTTGTTTAATTTATTTAAAGTTCTCTAATTTGTTGCAAGAGTAAATATATGCCATGCCATTGCTTTCTTTTTTTTTTTTTTTTTTTTTTTTTTATAGGGCGGAAAATAGATTTGAGGTTGTGTTGTGTCCGGACACTGCGATGTAAAACTTGAAAGCTTAGTAGAAATTTTTAGCGTTGAATGAAAAATTGAAGCAGAGTTTCGTGTATTCAAGAATAGGTAGATCATCATTAGAAGAGAAATTCAGTAACTTATTAATATACGCTCAATAAGTATGGGTGGATCATCATTAGTTTGATGACTTATACCTAATTGTACTCGAAAGGACTTTATTGATGAAACCTAGCCAATAAAGTTAGGTGGATCATTAATAGGGGGGGGGGGGATTCACACGAGAGAACGCATTAACACCGTAAATAAAAATAGACGGACCGGATGGACCGTCATCGAAAGTACTTCCCACAAGAAAATTTGTAATAACTCTTGAAGTTAGCTCGAATCATTGTTGGAGGAAAAGCTCCGGTAGAAAACTTAATAGGTATTCAAAAATACAGACTGCTCATACTGATAATAATAAGAACACACGCCGCAAGTATAATGAATAAGAGTTGATGGATCGCGAGTAGATCACAGAAAAGTCATTATAAATATAGTTATTAACAAAGGATAGTCTTTGTAAGTGGGACCCGGTCAAGTCAAAGTGATGTCAAAGTCTCGGTAAAATTTGGATTTTCTCAAGAGAATCTGTATCTTTTTAAAGTAATAGTTAAAAAAGCAAGGGGAAGAAGGAGGAGAGAAAAAAGAAATTGATGCTGTTTTGGTGTCACAAAATTGTGTCATAAAATGTCGAGGTCCAATGACCCGCAAGACCATGGCTTAATCAGACCCTGCTAGTAGATTATATTCACTCAGTATTATTCTTCTTATAAATATGGCTATAAAAATAAGCTTTAGCGTCTCAAGTTCTCAGAAAGTTTATCTTCCTCCCCCCACCCACCTAGAACGAGACTCCTCAAAAAAGAGAATGAACTCTACCAAAAGATGCCTAATCGCGTATAAATTTCAATGTCGCAGTTTGATGACTATAATACCATGCATGAACCCTCCCCCTCGTTTCAAAGTCAGCAGAACTGGCAGTCGATGGCCAATTAATGCGAAAGTGAGTTGGTTACCCTTTCACGCCTTAACTACTCTACCGAATTCTTTAATACGGACACACAATTTTCTTGCGATCAGTCAAAATAGACATGGCGGACATTTAAAGACTAGCTATGAAATTAAACTCCATTGTAAAAAAGAAAAGCAACTGGCTTCCGGACATCTTCACCGAATGAGCTTATTCCTGCCGCATCACTTCAATGATTGTAAAAGATTTTCCGAGTGACTTCTTACAGTCATGTAGCAATTGCTGGTGTCAGACTTCAACTCATTCATAACATCCGCGTTTATACCGGCGAATTCATTTCTAGCCCAACCCTTCATCCATCACGCCTTGACCGACCCGTGCATACTGCCGCCATTATTATTGTCGCTGCTATCTGCCGGCTATTAAAGATGGTACGCTACGCTGACGATACGCAGATATAATAATCAAAAAAGTAATATTGTATACACTTCGGGCAACTCTCCCCCGTCTCCAAGAACATCATTAATCGTGGCGGCAAAGATGCGAAGTGTGTGTGTGAGCGCGCTCGTTGTCCGAAGCGCTGCAGCAGACTATTTATAATGGTAAAAAAGGGCGGCCCGGTTGACAGGCGAGCTAAAGGTTTTATCGTCGTCGTTTCACGCAACATGCGTCAAACCACTGCGTTATCGGTCTCCGCTATCGCTGGCCCTTGTTTAGGGGAGGCGTGACGGACAGACCGAGGAAGCAAAGGGAAAGAAAATCCTTTGTTTTATTCGAAATCACCCCATAATCGATCGTAATGATTTCTATATTGTATTTTTCTTAGTAATCAGAAGAAAGTAAGAAATGTTTACTTGCCTACCACCAGAGGCAATGTTTAAGTTTCCGTTGCGCCCCCCCCCCCCCTCGTCTCCTAAGGGACTGTCCATTACTAGAGTCTCCGAGTCTCCCTTTTTAAAATCATAATCGACCCCTCCCCGTTTTGTCACAAAAAGCCACACTTTATCTTACCTCCTACCCTCCCCTTGTCTCCTATCACGCAAGCATTTTATTACTTAAAAAAAGCTTGGTGTCACATTTTTTGTTACCCTACCCCCTCCCCACAAACTTACAGTTTCATGGTCCGCCCACGCAAAGCGTGAAATCATTTGTGAACGACCCCTCAAAATATAACATTGCTCTTGGACACTTTGCGCTCGACCGTCGGGGTAGCCCCCCCCCCCCCCCCCCCGACACCTTGTACTGGTACATCAAGTACTGCCCGACACAAACTTTAAATCGTTATAACTCGCATGTCGAGGCTCTTGCCATTGTATTTACAAATCAAACAAGTAATAGCTCAAACTAGCTCCTGTTGCTTATTTGAATTGCGCTGTAGTCTCTGACTAAAGGTGGCTGGAAGAGGTAAAATTAAGACCAATCATCTTACACAGGAAATTCCTATTTAATGAATGATAGATCCGCCTTGTCCGGGCAAAATAGAAATGTTTTAACTCTTTGGCTAATTTCTTAAACCACCACAAGGTGGTGCATTTAAGCTCTAAAATTGCAAATTTCCTGTACTGAATTGTTTTGACATCTATCGGCATGACCGAGGATTAAGTAGATAATTAGTAAAGAGTAAAAGGAAATCGAGTGGAAAGGGTTAATGCAAATCTGCTATATACGCCATTTTACAGTGAAAATATCACCGGTGCACTGTAAAGTAAAAGAAAATCGAGTGTAAAAGGGTTAAGAAGGGCATTTGCACTATGGAGGTAATGGGAAAATAACTTAGTACCTAGTTCAATCAACGTTAGTGTCATCATAACTCTGCGACGATGGAGTTTTGAGGGCTAATTACCCAGAAGCTCTAACTTTGAGCCTCACTGCCATTCCTAGTATGATATTGTATTTGCAAGAAAGGACTGTTGCGACCTCTCCTCGGAACAAAATACTGATCAACTCCTATCTCTTCGAGTATAAATTGTTGGCTGAATTAGTAACAGCCATAATAAAACTACTTTGGATTAGTTGTTACTTCTCCGAGGCTGAGAGAAGCATTAATTCATCAATTTTCAAATACAAAAAGCTTAAATATTTTCAACAAGATAAAGGTCTACATGAATTTCTTTTCTTGAACCAATCGTGTTCCCTGTCCCAAAAATATAGACACAAGCAGAAAATATAATTCAGAGTAAAAATAAGAATGGGGGAGAGGGGATTTTTCTTTCATATGTGTATACGGTATAGTAATAAACAGTACGTAAAACGCAAATTATAGTTAATTTATTAATTTAAAAAATATATAAATGTGGCAAATACTGTGTCCCATAGTTATAGACAATTTTTAATTTGATGTTGAGAAACAGTTACATATGTGAATATGAAATTGGCGAGCCATTAATCTCTAACTACTAAAAACACGCGGTTTTCCATCGAAAGTATCAAGTTTTGTATAACCATCTGGGAAAGTTCATTCCATGCTTGCTGTAGCTGCTTTAAGGTCCTTGGTCGCAAAATATTGGCTTCCATTTACGTATAATTTTCGTGCAGATGTTCCTATACGTTTTACATTGGATTTGGGTCTGTACTCTTGTTCATGACATTCATCTTATTCATATTGAACCACATATTTGTTGAGTTAGACTCATGAGTAGACACTTTGTCTTGCTGAAATACTCAGGTTGGTCCTCCCATCAAATTCCGTATTATCATAGAATAAAATGGTCCTCCATTATTGTCGAATAGTTGTTTGAGTCCAATTTTTTGCTTACAAATTGCCAAAAATGTTTCCCTGTTGAATCCAAATCCACCACAAAACGCTATGTTTAAACTAGGCAAAAAAATGATGCCTAATGTGTCGAATTGCTGTCAGCAATAAGTAGTAATGAAAAAAGTTGAATGGACCCGATAAAATGTAACTTTTACTGGCATAATTTAAGAAGGAATGAAGAAGTTTTCAACTCCCGTGACTGTGACTATCAAAAAATATTAGAGGACCATTTTATACTAATGCAGGATTTTCTGGGAGAGTTTGTCTGTGGATTGGCCAGTAGTAGTCATGTGTCTAACTCAATAAAAATGTAGTTCTACGTGAATAGCATTAATGTTATGGACTGGTCAACGCCTAACTCAGACTTAAATCTAATGGGAAATGTGTGGAAACATCTAGTACGAAAATTATATGAAAATTCGAGCAAATATTTTTCGCCCAAATCAGTGATTGAGGATAGAGCAAGCATGGTATATAAACTCTTTCCATCCATAGCTAATACAAAACTTGATTTATTCAATGGAAACCACGTGCTAGTAGCAATTCGAGGTAATAGAAACACAATTTCATATTAATATTCGTAACTGTTTCTCTCAACCTTAAATATAATTCGAAAATTGAAAATTCTTTATAAGTATGGGACACCTCATTGGAACTGATTTCCTGAATGAATAAACAACAGATTTCATTTTTATTAAAAAAAAAAAAAAAACTTTAAAGTAGAAAAATAAAATTTTCAAATTCGCAAAAACTCCCCCTTCTTACTTCACAACATTGCAGGACATCTACCGTTTGCAAAGTTTAATAAATTGTCACACAATATAATGAGCACTTTCAATAACTTCAGAAATAGCTCCGAATAGTAACTTCGAATTTTTGAATGATACTATGAGCTGTTTACAATACTGTCAACTTTTTTAAAAAATTAACAGCAGAAAACTTTTTTCATTACCTTGCAAGGAGTGTGCAGCATTGGAAATATACTTTTAACGGAATTTAAAGACTATTTATTGCTACAGAAAAATGGTAAGTTCTAAACCAAAATGAAGCACATTGCTATTGAGGAATCCCTCTGGCAAAAATAATGATTCTTGGGAACCCTTCCGAAATCCTATGGTACTATAGTTGAAAATCATCGTTTTATATTGTGTAAATATCCCACTTAAAAAAAAAAAAAAAAAAAAAAAATCGGGAGCAATTTGCTGCTACTTAATTTTTTGAATGGCTTTAAATATTTCCAAATTAGGCACTTCCTTGTGATTAAAAAGCAACGAAATGCCACAGAGAAAAGGTAAACTCTACATAACAATAAAATGCATACCTCACAAAAACAATTAAAACATAACAAAGTAGTGGAGCGGTTAAAGTAGAACAGGCTGGGATTGATTCATTACAAAACTACACATTAATGAAATTAAATTATAATTCAATGTGATTTATTACTATAATTATTTTATGAAATGTCGTTATAACTAAGCTATTAATTCAAGTCATATCAGCATGTGTCACTGAAGCTCTCATTAGATTAATAGATGAGAAAACTAGAAAGACTTGAATGGAAAAGGCATGTTTTAATCAGTGCTCTCAAAAAATAGCAGTGTCTGATGGAGTAAGCGAAAGAACGCAGTTGAAATGTCGGTTAACTTAAAAGTCTTGCACAAACTATGATATAAATACCAGTACGTAATTATTGTTACATTACATTTATAATTATTTTATGCTGCTTAGTATTTTGATTGCAAAAAAGTAATTTTTTAGCTCAATTGTAGATGAACATTAGAGCCCAAAATAATTTAAATTTCGTGCTTTTTTGTAAAACTGTTTCAAAATCACGGCGGAAAACTGCACGAATTATAACTTAATTATCAATACGACATTATTGTTGCATAACAAATACAATCATTGAATACTGATACCGCTTAATCCTTTGATGGCAAGAAAGCAGTATTTTTCTCTTTGACTACTAAATTCTGGATAAACATTAAAACCTAAGTATAAGTTGAATTTAATGCTCGGAATTTTTTGTAAAACTTTTTTTTTTTAATTAGTAGCCAAAGTCTTTGTACAAATCAAAATATAATTATCAGTACGAAATTATTGTTGCGTAACAATAACAATTATTACTGAACTTTTTGATTCACAATATGTCATTCTTTTTCAACCCAGCTTAATTTAGAATGAACAGAGATCAAAACTAGTAGTGCTTGGAGTTTTTTAAATAAAGACGGCAAACTGAAAAATCTTGCCTCAATCAAGACAAAATTATGAATAATATTATGCGTACCGATAATTATGGTACAATTAGCATTGCTCAATTATTGTTGTATAACAATTATAATTATTTTGTATTGCATTTGATTACAAATAAGGGCTATTTTCTTCTCTGACCAAGCGAACATTAGAACAAAAAATAAGGTAAATTGTTAGGAATTTTACTTTGAACTGTTTATAATCTACAGTCAAATATGAATATCACGGCAGTTGTCGGGGGCCGTCCACAAATTTTTCGTGCTAGGGAGGAGAGATTTATGAAATAGTGAGTTTGTAACTGCGGCTAAAAAAGTGACAACACATTCGTTGTGATAAAAGAAAATAGAAACATTCAAAATCAGCATGTTAAATATTTCTAGATTTGTTTCACTTTGCATTTATTTTAGAAAGATAAAGATTATTTTCTTCTGTTTTGCATCCTCAATGAAGTGAGCTTGTATCGAAAAGCACCAATGTTGATTGATTAAGTTTAAATTAAATCCTGCAGGGGGAGAGAAAAAAAGCTGTCATATTTTTTGCAAATAACAAACTTAAGCGAGACAAATATTAATAAATAAATAACAAAATGATGCAGCTGGATCAAAAGAAAAAAAAAACTGCTAGGAACTGAACGGCATGTGTATCTTCGTGGAACACAGTGTGACATGTGACATAGAAGGTATGGTGAAGTGGGACACTTTGCAACAAAGAGGGTAAGGGGGTGTGGAGCCAAATATATTGGGTGGGGGGGGGGGGGAGTTGTAACTTTTTTTTTTTGGACAGCCTCTTGAAAAAATTTCGATTCAGAGAAGAAAAGAACACCAGAATTGGTATTATGTATTTCTATCTTACATAGCTCTATGTTTACACACAGATTAAGGGGTTTCTTATAATTTTGAAGCACGTGTATTAAATTTGGGCCAAATTAGATAGATTCAAGTCATGCAATGATATTAATATTGAAACTGTAATATATATATATATATATATATATATATATATATATATATATATATATATGTATGTGTGTGTGTGTGTGTATGTGTGTGTGTGTGTAATAGCACAAAACAGCAAAAGAAAAAAGAAACAAGGTTAGAATAAGGGATAACATGTTTTAAAGTTTATTTGAATCATTCGAAAACATAAAATTCATTTAAAAAGGACTTAATTAGGTGAACCGTATACGTAGTATATTTTGGAAAATGTTGTCTCAGTTTCAAAACCTGTTTTCTAATTTTCCAATTTACTTCAACTAAGCTCTCTATTCCATCTTTTTTTTTTTTATTTTTTTAGTATTTAGTAAATTTACCAAAAAAGAAAGATCAGGTTTTTTTTAAGAGTCTGTATATTTATTGTATTAAAACTATGACATTATCATTAACTGTAATAAATATATCTTATTACTGTTCAACCACGGATTGCATGAAATTTTTAAACGTCCAGATAAGACGAATCTATGTGAATAAGGGGGAAAAGTAAAAATTTGATGCGCGTATTTCGCTCATTTTATGAGACTGCTTCTGCAAATGCTGACATCGGTAAAAAATAATAGATTCGTCCATTTCTGGCTGTAAAACGGATGTTTGGCTTTCCATATAATCCGTGGTCAGACAGTAAAATTATTGTAGGAAAAAGCTAATATGTAACAAACTTTTACTCATATCATATTATCTATGTCAGTTAATTATCTTAATATTAATAATAATATGAGTTAATCTTATAAAAATTCATAGCAACAATAATAAGAAATGAACGGGTATTTAACAATTTATTGACGAAAAACTGAATGGCCAAAATATTAATATGTAAGTGAACACTGTACAAAATATTTATGCACTATAGTAGCATTTTGCGTAGTAAAGAAAAAACGATGATGTGTCTAAAAATCTTTGTAGAAAAAAATAAAAGAAAGATGGAATAGAGAGCTTAGTTGAAGTAAATTGGAAAATTAGAAAACAGGTTTTGAAACTGAGACAACATTTTCCAAAATATACTATACGTATACGGTTCACATAATTAAGTTATTCAAAATAGTGAAATTAAAATATTAAAATAGTTTTTTTTTTGTGAAAATAAAATTTAAGATAAAATGTTGACCACTTTTCAATTTATGCATCCTTTATAAACTAAAATACGTGCTTGCAGAAAATCAAAAACTGAGCTACTGATAATCAAGAGTGGTCAGCAAATGATTATTATCAGGGAAAATTGGGTACAGTTCATCTCACGGAACGAATCGAAAAATACTTCATGAATAAAAGTAATGAGGGTAATTGAAACTAGAAAGTAAGCAATTGGAAAAAAAAAAGAAAGAAAGAAAAACTTTGGAGGAAAAATAGAAGAATTTCATCAACTGTAATAGCACTACATTGGGTTTTTAAAAAAAGTCAGGCGTTCATTCATTATTTTATTTTTTTTTTCAAACCAATATTCAACCTGAACTTTACACACAGTTTTATTCAACTAAAATTTTTCTCCAGTTAGTTATTCCCAATAGTTAGAAATATAATTCATAACCATGACACATAACATCACTTAATAACCAACTTGAATTGAATCTCATAACCATCTGTGCTCTGTGCAAAAAAAAAAAGAAAAAAGAAAAAAAAAACAGATTAAAAAAAAAAAAAAAGAACGAACACAAGTTTTCAAGTTATTAATTAAGAGTGAAGTTTATTCTAAATATAATATCAACTTGACATGGATATGTACGTACGTACGGATACTTGTTAATTTCATACTAACTACATAAGAAAAAGAGGCGTCCCTCCTCCTCATTTCACCAACACCCCCCCCCCCCTCTGTTTTTTAGTTTCAATCATACCTTTTGATATATTTAGGGAGGGATGAAATCCTAAATGTTGGCGAAACTGGGGGCAAACCGAGTAAGAACATCAAAATCTACAACACTTTTACTATATAGAACAATGAGTAAACCAAACAGGGTTGAACATGACATCTAAAAAATTTAACAATCGTTTTCTTAATTGAGCTAGGTGTCTGTTTACTATGCAACCTAATTGCAATTTGTGGAATAAAACTGAAAATCAAATGAGTAAAAATAAAATAAGTAAAAAAAGTGTTTGTTTGCAATTTCTAGACTAAAACATAAATAAATTAGTAAAAGTAAAACAGAAATTTAAAATGAATGAAAATATTAACATAGTTTTAAAAATAATGTATTGTGTTACAGCTTTGCATTTAAAAAGATCGTTTTCAACAACTCATAGTATTTAATTTTTTTATTGTTATTTTTTGATTGGAGGTGCGAAGAAATAACAAGTGCAAGTGTTTACCAAACAATGAATGGATCATTAAGCCAACTATCGTGCGAAATTAGAACTAAATCTGAATGGTGTTGACGAAACGGGGCTCAAGTTGTTTGACAGGCATGTTATTAGAGCAAAATGGAATAAACAACAAAGAATGCTTCAAATCATTATTTTATCAGTTTCTCTTAAGAATTTTTTCTTTTATTGTTAATTAACCTTATTGGCTTTTTTTTACAGATCAAAGAAATTCTTATTAGAAAAAAATGTCCTTGTTTGAAATAGTATTATTGTTCTTTCATTGATACTGTAAGTAAAATTTAAACTGCATGAGTTTTAACACCAATAACAAGTTGACCAATTGCTTTTGTAATAACTCAATTATTGTAATCTTAACATTATAAGGAAACTTTGGGCGGAAACGATTGTGAGGAAACTAACACTAGATAGAACAAATTGCAGAATTCATTGCATACACGTGTTTTGGACTAAAAAAAAAAAAAAAACACCCTTTTCGGACTAACTTTTTTTTTTTTTTTTTTTTTTTTTTGTCCAAATTTTATGTTTGATTATTTTACTCATTTTCAAGAATAAGAAAAGAAAAAAAAAACTTTAGTGGTATATGATGTCAGGGGTGGATATAGAGACTACCATTTTTGAAGGTGTGTCATGCTGAAGAATGACCCCCCCCCCCATTTACAAGCTTACAGTTTTGCCCACGAAAGAATTCTGAAACTGCTTAGGTGTCTATAAAAAGCACCAAATCGTACAGGAATTAGACATTCATGTTATGAATCTATTTCACAAGCAATAAAAAGAAGTAGTATTTCAAATATTTATTTACTTTTAAAAATAGTTAATGAATTGAAAAATCACTGAACAGGACGATTCAAGGGGATGACCCCCTTGTATCCGTCACTGAATGATGTACACTGGACGCCGGTTAATTGAATCAGTGGTTGATCGAATTAACCGCATTAATGAATCAAATCGTCAAAAACAGAACAAAATCCAGCTTTTCGAATTAGCCGCTTTATGAATCAAAACCGTTTGGAACAATCGTGATTCATATATGCGGCCACTGTATAATATTATAGTAAAATCAATATTATATTTAATGCATCTGTTGTACAATAAGCTCTTAACACGTAAAAATGTAAAAATACAAGCTTTTCATACGTTATATGCTCAATTCATTTACACGGGTGTGTGAAATTTTTACTCGTGAATTTGCCCTTTTTTCTGGAATTTTAACGTTTATTTGTGATGCATTCGAATATAAAAAATTATAGTGCGTCATAAAATGAAGTAGGAAATTAAAAAAAAAAAAGGTTTTTACTTGAAAAACAATGATTTGAACGCATTACGGGCGTGACCGTCACGTGCGAATCACTATTTTTCAGGTACGAAAAATGGATTTGGAAAATTGACACTTCATATTATGACAAAGAATAGTTTCTTAAATGAATCAATTTACCAACGTTTTGAAGCACAAAAATTACAAATTACTACAGACACGTGTTTCGGTGTTACAAGGAACATCTTTTTCAATGCCAAGAAGTGTGAGCTTCTGGATGAAAAGTCATCCAAGGAAAGCAACACGGTAAATGAACTGAGCATGTAATTCGACGTGAATGTTAACGTATGTTGAGGTAAAGTTGCTCTTATCAAAATGAGAAAAAAAGAAAACACGGCGATCAAGATTAAACAACTTGGGCTATCCAGCAATGCGTCCTTCTACGTGTGTGCACTAATATATCAACTATTACTTTGGATATGATGCTTTTTTTATTCATAGTATTTAAAGCAATCTTTGCTGTAAAAATTAAATTGCTTATATAATGCCATAGTTAAAATAGCATAAATGTGTCTTGAAAATGTTCAGTTTACAATGGAGGGAAAAATGATATAAAGAAAATTCCACTCATTTAGATTTACAAAGAAAAACATGATGTATTTATTAAACTATTTTGTTCTTTCCCTTTTGAAATCATACATATCAATCTATAGTTATTTCAAATATTGTTTTTAATTTCGGAACTACATTAAGAAATAGTGCGGTGTCTAAAACTTGAGTAAATTAATGTTGAAATTGCTTAAACTAAATTAATGTAAAATAATATAGATTTCAAGTTACTGGCTTTTCTATTGGGTTTATTTATTTATTATTTTTTTATATATTTTTTTACCTCTTTCATTAGCCATTAACCAGAGATGGTAATTCCTTCTGTTGTTTATTTAAATTGCAACTACCAACATAAAAAGTATAGCAATAGACTTTATTTATTCTTAAAAAAAAGACTTTTAAATCTCAGACGATATTTTTCACAGTGAAAACTAAAAAAAAGAAAAGATGAAGAAAAGGAAGAAGTAGAAGAAAAGAAATTGTCAACTAATGTGAATAATGTGCGCAGTTCAAATTTGATGCAAATTCGAAGCAATCACGAAACGCAGCGAACGTGAAACTCGAGTAGACGCGGGAAACGAACTTTTAATCCCGGCTTCGGGGCGAGATTCTCGGCCGACCTGCGAAAGCTAAATACTCCAGAATGCGAGATCAGTATTTCAAATAATTTTTGTCTCTCGAGTCTTTATTTCGAGTACTAGACAAAATTCATTCTTCAGAAACAAATAATGTGTGCCGTGAAAGCAATAACTGTTACCTCACGATGGAATTTTCAGTTTATCTGCGGAAAACTGCCTTGAGTCTGAGAAAATTGCTGCGACGCACAAAAATTGCAAAATAACACATGCTTCGGGATTTGAAGCAACCCCTTCATTAAAGCTGGAATTAGTTGTAACATCAGCTACACTTGGATTTCGTGTACTTGGAAGCTCACTATTTTCTGCATCGATAAAGGGGTTCCCTCTGTACCCGAAACAATGCTCAATTAATTGCCCGCCACAACAGTTTCTCTCACATTAAATTTTCATACAAATTTATTTGTATTTTATTTCCTTCAAATATTATTGTTTTCTTGTTTACATAAGGGCCATTCCACGGAAAACGGTCATTTTGTCCCGCACGTGATGCCTCATATATGTCGTTAAAAATAATACTTTAAAATGTTAATGAACAATTATTATTATTATTATTATTATTTTTTGCTTAACAAATTACAAACTTATGTATACATATAGTATACACGAAACTAAAACTCGTAAATAACATTCTCAAAATATCTTGAAAGCACAAGTAAAAACCTTTCAACGTGGTTATGATATTTAAGAACGTTTAACATCAAGCTGATTCTACTATAATAATATGAAAATAGACCGATGAGGGTGATCCCTTGCCCACACTTCACCTCTCTTAGGCGGCTCAATCAATTTGTATATAATATTTTTTTTTTATTACAAGTTGTACGCAATCGGTAATTAAAGTAGTAATTAGTTGCCCAGCAACAGGAGAAATTTGTTTTCTGGCCATGAGGTAAATGTTGTGTTGTTTTACCACTGTATAGAAGTTTTTGGAAATGTCTGTCCTAGGTCCTTTGTTCCAAAGAACTTTAAGCGTTTAAATTCGAATTTTCAATTAAGAGTCGGTGACCACTAGAGATTTTGCCCTTAATGGTATTAGTCCCCCCCCCCCCCCTACTTTTTTTAATTCAGTCGTTTGAAACGGAATTGAATCATGAATTTATCAGTTGATGAAGCTGCAATAAGTGCTGTGGTTGCAACCCAAATCGTACTGTTCACTTATAGTCTGGCTTTACACAGGACACACAGCTTACAGTGAGATTCGAACCACCAAGTCATTATCGAAATAACATTTATGTCTGTGCCAGAATTCGAACCTGAGTTTATGTTGCGTGAGTCATCTGCTCTATACCGCAAATGCCAATGGGCAGCTTAAATCGTGGTTTTGTTTATGAGTTGGAGGTACGGAAAATATCGCGCGCAAACTTCAAATCGATGTCGCACTCAAAACTGTGACAACCTTTGTAAAAAAACATTAGTATGTACTAAAATCTTTGGATCAAAACTTTTATTTATGACTCAAGAAAGCTGTGCGACTTTTAAGGCAACTGTAAGGTTCATCGATGGCACACTGCTGAAGAGCTAGACAGCAGAGAATTTATGGGATCAGTGCGTCTGACTTTTGAAAACGATTACACGTAATTTCGGAGATCCTTAGTTCAAAATGTTGTTATTAAATTTCATTACATCTGGTTTTATATGAAAATAATTAGTGCAAAAACAAATGGCCACACGTTTGAATAAGTTTGCAGCTAATTAAAGAATTGCTTAAAGGAAGTGAGGCTTTGTTTTGTACCCCTCGCCCGCCTATGAGATTACTTATACACCCTTTGTTTCAAAACATTTAAGAAGATAGTGTTTTCACTGACGACTGAAATTGTATTCTACACCTTGTCTTTTGTACAGGTTTACAGAAAACTCGACAAATATAACAACATGTCGTGAGAATAACAATCGAGAGAGTTTTGAAAGTGAAAAATAGCATTGTCACATTTTTGTCTAACCCTAGTCGTCCAACAGATTTTGCAAAAAAAAGTTTGATTACAAGCTTTCATAATTTCGAAAAAAAAAAAGATCATGATTTCTTTCGTTGCAGTACAAATATTTTTTACTCAAAAGGCATACAAAATACTATTCAAAGTAGCTACGTCTTTCAATACTCATAACTTTTAAAAATAATCAAGTCGAAAAATTTTATCACAGAATAATTCTTTAAGTTTTTTATTTATAATTATTTCAAAGGAAAATACTTTTTAAACTTTTAATTCAAAAGATAAATCTGTGTCAGCAAATGCTTTTCTAAGTTAAAATTAAAATTTAAAAAAAATGTTAAAATCAAATTGAAAGATATCAGCCGTCTGTTAGGAAAAGAAGAAAAGTACTCACCGTAATGATGGGGCGAGCCATGAAAACTAATACTCAGTTTCCTTCTATTTTTAAGCAAATGATGTACAACTGTTGATAATGATGTCAAAAGGGAGCAAAAT
Organism: Uloborus diversus; assembly: GCF_026930045.1. Taxonomy (NCBI): domain Eukaryota; kingdom Metazoa; phylum Arthropoda; class Arachnida; order Araneae; family Uloboridae; genus Uloborus; species Uloborus diversus. The sequence goes on from NC_072734.1 coordinate 106,212,585, forward strand.
TCAAAACTTCTTCTCTTGTCACAAGAACAACACACCGTGCATGAAATTGTTTTTCGGACGAAGCACACACAAAAGAAAAAAAAGCAAATAAAACAAATCGAAAAAAAAAGTGAATCAGATTGTGGTGCCCCTTCTTTTGTTGTAACGAGTCACGGAATGGGGTAGATGGGTAAAATACAAGAAGAGGCTGGGATGAAACACGGCAAATAACTCGCGCAAACGATCCGTACTGTGCAATCCGACAGTTTACAGACAACGACTGTTCGGAGCGCTAGCCACACAAACCGGGTTCAATAGCTGTGGTTAGCGATCTGGCCTGCCCAAGACGACAGGCCAATAAGTGGCAGAAGGGGGCGGCACCCAGCCGGTACCGCCTACCGAGCCGCCGCTAATTGCAGGTGATCCCCTGCCAGGGAAAGGGGCGGGTCCCATCAGCCAATGGGGGACCGCCTGGGTCGTTGTGATGGATGGGCGATAGCAGTGGCCTCTAGTGACAAAATATAGAATTTATTTTATTTTTCTCAGCAATAGAGGGCGCCAGCGGACAGGGATCACATGACGGCCGATGGACAGGAATGTCGCTGATAGTTTTTTTTCCCGCAATCCGGATGGGGGCGCGAATTGGGGCTTTTTATAAATTCGTCATGGGGTGGGAAAGAACTGATCACAGATTTACCCACCATAATCGAGAGTAAGCTAAGTGCACCATGAGTTGAATAGACAATGATTTGCAGTGTTGAGTCGAAAGAAGTAAAGGAAACCGCAGATTTTCCCTCGCAGGTGAGTGTAGATGTTATCTTCGTTTCATGTAACTAGTATCCATAAATTTATGTTATAGATTCATCTTTATGTCAAAATTGTGTTGTTTCGTTATTTAGTTCTTTTGGTATATGTGTAGCCTTTTTTTTCCCCCAAAATGTTTTACCTCGGCTTTCACTTTTCATCATGAGGACAAATATATCTTGTTTTAATTATTTCAATGTTTTTGAAATTAAAAGCAATTGCTAAATACATCATCGATTTATCTTTGAAATTTTCAGCGTAACTTTCAATGTTAATGGGATTGAATAAAGAGAAGGGTCATGATCTCCCTTAAACCGCCGACAATATTATCCATCCACAATGTGTTCAAATCTTCAAGAATAAAAAGGAAACGTTTGCAATATGTATTTTCAATTCATTGAATATTATTTCAAGTAAATATTTAAACTACTACATCCTTTCATTGCTTAGGAAATGCCCTACTAAGTGCCTTATTCCTTTTTCAATTTAATGCTTCTTGTTGACACCCAAATAATTTCGTAAATGTTTTCATACCCCAAACCATATATTCTTCAGTGTGACTCTCCTCCCCGGTCAACCCCTGAAATGGTAGTCTGTATCCGCCCCAGCTTGAATAAGATTTTATGTTCCTAAACATGTATTTTGTTGTGTAATTTGACTATTCCATTTCTTAAGTAATCTTAAATGCTTGGTAATCTTGTAAAATATGTACCTTAAATTTTATCAGCAATTCTAGAAAAATTTAAATTTTAGTAAATTTCCAATTTATCACGGCTGTATAATTTCCTCACAACAATCCTTAACAGTTTCATTACCTTCAGTGCTTGAAAAATTTTCAGTAAGCATTGATTTTAGTAATTATTTATTACTCACTAAATGTGTAAGTAATTAATAAGCGTGCATGGGAAAAATTTTGCGTTAATTTCTTGAAAACTGTGGAATTATTTTTTTCGAAGTAGCAGTAGCGCCAGTAAAGCGGAGAGAGGGGGGTCGGGAGCGGTCCACACCGGGCATTTCCTTTTGGGAATCCACCACAAACTGATTTTAAACGTCTAAAATTTATATGTAAAACGTCAATTATATTTATATCTAAAATTATCTTAGCATGTCTTCCCACTTAGTTTTTCATTATCTTTGATCAGTTATACATTACAACCACCCATTAGAGTAAAGGGATCCATGTCAAAGCTTTTTTTTTTTTTTTCTAATGGAGATCACACTGCTATGGGCAATGACTCAAATATAAAGTGCAGGGAGGAGTTGGATAGAACTTTATATTTTTAAAAGTACATCTCATGAAAATATGCTTCAGAAGTAGAAACTGTCAAATATTTTTACTTTTTTTTTTTTCAAGCAATTATGAATGGATGCAAAAAGAAAAAAAAAAGATTACATAAAAGTAACTTTTTTTTTGATAAGATCTTTATACTTATAATTTTTAAGACATCGAAGTTCTCCACTGATTATACCTATATTACATTATGATACATCTGCAACAAGAAGCCCTTCTCTTTGAATCATTTTAATCAATTTTGTAATTCGTCAAATTCATCATATGCTTTTTGATATCTGGATGACAGTATCGTGTGTTTGGAACCAGGGTTCACAGACGTTTTATTTGCTTTTGTCATTTTATGGATTCCTTTTTATGTTTCGTATCCCTTTTATCTTCTTTCCTGTTTTTTTTTTTTCTTCTTCTTTTTTCATTTTCTCCTTTTTTTTCCCTTCCTTTTTTAAAAAAATTGAATATTGAGGAAAAGTGACAAAAGACTTTTCTTAATCAGAAAAATTCGAATTTCAGAGGAAAAAAAAAACAGCTCCTGAGCTCAGGGACGGATCCAGACAGAATTCTTGGAGGGGGCCATTTGGAAAAATACGATAACTTTGAGTTTTTTTTTTTTTTTTTTTTTTTTTTTTAACATGAATTACAATGAAGTTTTTTTTTTTTTTTTTTTTTTTTTTTTTTTTTTTTTTTTCCCAATTTAAACCAGGAAAGAAGGTTTAAAAAACTCTACTTGAAACTTCCTCAGTGTGGTTTTATGTATTTTGTTAGACTTCGAGGAATAATAAGGATTTCTTTTTATATTTAGCTCTAAAAAAGGTTTTTAACTATTTTTGAAACTTTTTCAGGGTGGCCATGGCCCCCTCTCATTGTTTTCCTTATTGTTAGACTGTATGTATTATAAGGGAAATGTTTTGCATTTTTTCTCAAAAAAAGGAGATTTTAACTATTCTTGAAATTTTCTCGGTGGGGGCCATGATCCCCCCCTTTATCCGCCCATGCCTGATTCATACTTTAATATTAGTAAATTGTATGGTTACGAAAAAAAATTCACGTCCTAAAAAAGGAAAGTCACAATCGTAAGTAGTATACTGTCCAATTTTAGGACGTGCATTTTTAAAAGGGAAAAAATGGTACTGAAATATTTTTACTGCCAAAGTAGTTTTATTTCAACATGAAAATTATTATTTTATTGCTCCTTCCTCGTTTTGATCACCTTGCTGTTTGAATGAAGTATCCATATCTGAAATGGCTCACGTTAATTTCTGCAATTATTTAACTTTTTTCGCAAGATAATATGAAATGAATGGCAGCAAAAAAAGAAGAGAAATTTTGAGGGTGGCATTAATGAAATTGATTTTTTTTTTAAATCCTTACCATCCAGGAAAATTATTAGGAGACATTACTTTAAAAGAAACTGTAGAAGACACAACGCTGAATTGTCAACACCAGGAGCGCCCCGAAGTTAAAATTTGGGTAGGCGGAGACTCTCAATTTGCGAGAGAACTCCAAATTACTCGTCAGGCAAAAATTACCAAATAAGGATATTTTGGGAGGTCATAATGCCCTCCTATCGGGGTGCCCTTGGTCAACACTCTACAACTCATTGTGTCAATCATCCTGAAAGTTACTGCTTTGAAGCTATTCTTGAGTGCTGATTTGAAGTTGTTGAATCTCTCGTCCTACATCATAATATTCTGCTCAATGCAATTAATTACAGAAATCTTTTGATGCTTCCACTCGAAAATGCAGAGGAGAGTTGGGAGGAATGGGACAACTGCATCTATGCCGAAATAGAGTGAAAAGTTATTTCCGCCTTTTCCATTAGATGTAGCTGCTTTAGATTCTGGCTTGTTTCTAATCTTCTATATTTACCGGGGTAGCTATAAATATGTTTTCATATTTTATTTCGGTATGAGTGCAGCGATCCCCTTATCCCAACTCTCTGCTGTGTCATTTTTTTAAACAATTTATTTTACGTGGCATTTCTAACATGCTTCAAAGTTACCTGAAGAGGTTGTCCACAGATGGTGACAGATTTTTATAAACAAATTTCATGCCTCCCCCTTATACCACAAAGTGTCCAACTTCACCTTACCCCCTCAACTTACCTTGTCACCATCTCACAGTTTTCCATAAGTATATTGTAATTAAAAAATGAATGATGTCACATTTTTTGCTATCTCTTCCCTTCCCTACCCTTTTGTCACATTGTCTCAGCTTCATGAACCCTCCCCTCCCCCTTCATAGCATGAAATTGTGGCCGCCCCCTAAATACGAAAGTGTTTTAGTTTTTACCTATTCAATATACAAATTAGCGACGTACCGAGTAGCACTTTGGCCGAATAGCCGAGTACCGAGTACTCGGCCTTTCACTACTCAGCCGAGTTACCAAGTACCAATTATGTTTTAAGAAGAACCACCGACACACATATGATAAATTTTGAACTTATTGGAATAGTAGTATAGACCTCCTTGTCCATATAATAGTTTTTAAAACTAAATTCCTGCTGAAGTTTAATTAAGCATTATATAAACAATTTTGTTTGTCAAAAATTTTTACCAAAAAACTGTTCTTAAAATTAAAAATAAATAAAAGGAATGATTAATCAAGTTGGAATTAAAACAAATTACAGTAAAATCCCTCTAATGCGGACACTAACAGGACATTTTTTTTTTGTTCGCAATAGAGAGGTGTCCGCAGGACAGGGGTTTAATAATGTTATTTGCATTGGAACTGGGGAATTAAAAATTGTCCGCATAAGAGGGGTGTCCGTTAGGAGGGGTTTCACTGTATACCAATCAATTATAGTTCTAGTCCACCAAACATAAATATTTTTTAAACGCAGATAAAACAAATGTGCAGGAAACACTGCAGACCATGTGTTTCTGCCCCCCCCCCCCCGTTACAAGGAACGTCTTTTTCAGTACATAACATGTGCGCTAAAGAATGTAAAGACATTCGACAAAAAAATCCGACTTTTGTCGGATGCCTTTAAATCCAGGAGCTCCCATTTTGTGCATTGAAAAAGGAATTCTTTATAACGCCAAAACACGAGTCTGCAGTGTTCCTGAACTGTGCTTTTAACGTTGTTTTATTTCCTTTAATTTTTTAAGCAAAAGTATTTTTATATCTTTTATAACTAATTTTTGTTTGCAGCAAAAGACCATTTTTAATATAAAAATTCCATATTTTCTATACTTACATTTTTTGCATAATTTTTAATAAACAAGTTTTATTATCTTTGGGGACATTAAAATAAAGATTTATTCCATTGAAGCATTACAAACTTCATTATTCTCAAAATTTAAATTTGACTTATAAATTTTAATTGTAAATGATTGCAGAATATAATGCTTGCTCTTTTTTATATATATATATATAAATTTTAGTATCTGTCTTGGACAATATTCAATTTTTTGCAACTACTCGGTATTGGCCGAGTATCTGATCAGAATTTGACCGAGTACCGAGTAGTTACCGAGTACTCGGTACGTCTCTAATACAAATGGAGGAAGGATAAGGGTGGTGTCGAGTCAAACGCGTTGATACCATCCTTACAATCCACCACGATTGGGGATTGCAATACCGGACCAAAATTACAGTACCGGTATTCGGTACTTCTAAAACGTGACACCGGAATACCGGTACAGTGAAACCTGTGTAAGTTGACCACTTGCGGTGCAGTACTTTGGTGGTCAACTTATAAAGGGGGTAATGATTTTTTTTTTTTTTTTTTTGTCATTTCTTGCACCATATATTCATTTTTTGACTAATTGACACCTACTCTTTCCGTTCAACTCACTTTCATTGTTTAACATTACTTTGAAACAATAATTTAAAATGTTATTCAAATATTTTTAGAGGTTATTTTCTCAGAATGACGTATAATGTGTCATGTAAATTTAAAATTTCAGTAAATTGATCAAAAAAAAAATTAATTTGAATTCTGAATTTTTGAATTCAAATTATGTTTTTCGCAATCATGAACTGGGACCCTACTCATTGGAGTTGTTGTTTCTAGAAACAGCTCCTGTCCCCCCCCCCCCCCTCAAGCCTGCCTCTCCTCCTAGGCGGTTCCGTGTGCATAGTTGTGTGTGTAAGTGTGTAGGCTTGTGTGTGTGCGTAGACCTGTGTGTATGCACGTAGCCGTGTGTGAGCGTGCGTGTGTGTAGGACATGGACGCCTCCGACCAGGAGAAGCGGATAGCTCAGGACCGGAGCAGCCGTACCGCGCCACCTGCAGAGGACGGTGGGCGGTGGTGCTGCAGAGGCTTCTGGTTCAAGCTGAAAAAGGCACGGAACATCAAAAACAGTCAAATGAGAACAATAAGCAATCGTGATTGCTCAAAAAAACATTGTCTATAAAAATTTATTTGATATTAATAGTTCCTAAAAATTCATAGCTAATCCAAAATAACAAATTTTTCGCTTATTTTTTTTTTCTCATATACATTTAATACATTTATGTATAACCATGATGATCTACTTTTCAATAAAATAACTCCTTATTGAAGTTTGGTGCACTTATTAGACACGAGCTTTGGAAATTCCATATGTGTCAGCTAATTTTCTCTGGATTTCTCCCTTCTCAATTAATTTTAATATTTCATACTTTTTATCAATCTCAAGTTCAACTAACTTTCTTTTGAAGCCATTTTATATAAAACTATAACACAAAGAGCAACAAGCTGAACTCTCATAGTTCTAAAAGGCAGTTGAAAATGAAAATGTCCCACTTCTTAATCCCTTGCACCAGAAATATTTCAATGCAAGTAACTTTTTCTCTAGCACTATTCCAGTGTTGCCACAAAATATTGCAACTGGAAAAAAAATACTTTGTACTTTTCTACTGATACATATTTTCATTGAACAGAGAGTACAAAAGGTAATCTCAAATAGAACAGCAAAAGAAAAACAAATTTGCAGAATAAAGGGTTCTTAGTAGTTGACATGTGTTAAACTCACAAGGAGATTTAGTTATGCTGCTGTTTTATTTAGTTGGTAAAATGCTGGTCTGGCATCAAAAATATTCTTCGAAAGCTATAAAAAAATAATAATAAGATAAAATAATTTATTAAATTAAGTTTTAAAAAATAAACCAAGTGGTCAATTTACAAAGGGTTTTTTACAATACTCCAAACCAAATCTGGGGTACATGAGTGGTCAAGATAGACAGGTGGTCAAGATAGAAAGGTGGTCAAGTTACAGAGGTTTTCCTTCATTATACAAGATAGGACTAATTCCGTTCCTGACAAAGGCGGTCAACATAGACAGGTGGTCAACTTACAAAGGTGGTCAACTTTACAGGTTTTACTGTATTAGAAATTTCTCAAAAATGATCGAAAACATATTATTTCGTTGCTATGCCATGTTTAATGGGCAAATTATTTTATTTATAAAAACGTATGATGAGCAAATATAAAACGAAGGAACAAATATCATAAAAATAAAAATAAAAAAAAACTAATGAATCTATTGAAATGTCTCAATGCCTAGAACTCATTTTAGTGCACAAATTGGTAGCAATTGAAAATACTCTTTCTGAATTCACTCAGGCCGGTGGTACTGTTTACAATACGCGATGCACCTCCTCAAGTTGTTTCGAAGTAATTTATCTTCAAATAATTCGGTCTTTTGCGTGCTATTTCTAGAAAAATATTCTCGTATTTCTTGCTTGTGTGTGTGATTATTTTGTATTGTGTGTATAATGATTATTATTATTTTTTAAATTATTATTTTGCATTTATACCTAGTTATGATTTATCTTCAAAAGACGATACTTTTCCAATTTTTACACCGTCTTCAACGATCTTCTCTTGATCAGCATGGATTTGTTTACTTTTTACAAAACCTTTGGTTTGAAACTCACGATGAACTTAACTAAATTTGATCTTGCTAGTTTCTTTTGTTCGTTTTAGTTTTCTTTTCAAAATTCTTTATAATTTGAATGATGTAAATTTCTGAAAATTTATATCCAGCTGATTATGCCTTACATGTATGTAAATTTTAAAGGAGTTGTACAAATTCTAAATATTATCTTGCGAAGTACAAAGCTAAATAAGGAGACAGGACAACACACCATTACCGGTGAGAACAAATTTGCGTTTGTTATATTAGCAAGAAAACGTTTCTGTAAAAAATCAGTACAGTTGAGACAAATATTTTTAAAATATCATAAAGTATTGTTGCAATTGATGGTTTTAATAAATTAATCACAAGATAGATAACTGCTTTCAAAATTGCACTTTAAATTAATTTTCACAAAAGGGAACATGAGTGGTCAGGGAAATGGAAAAAATAAAAACATGGTGCACATGAGAGCACGAAAATGAGATTCATCTCGCCATCTAGTAATGGAAACATCATTTTGCAATCTTTCCGCTACTTTTGTTTATTTACAATCTATTAGCTTGTGCTTTTGAAGCCAAATTTTTGCATCAATAGATTGACTTTGGTACTGTATCATAGAAAAAGAAATGTACGTTCAAAATAAAAGTAGATATCTGATAAGTAAAATTTAAAACTCTTTAAATAAAACTATTCATTATTTTCAGGTAATACCGAAAATACCGGTATTTTTTTTTTTACCTCAGTATATACCGGTATTATGAAATTTCAAAATGGCTCGAAATGCCGGAATCGGTATACCGATCTTGCAATCACTAACCATGATGTATTGTTTCTATCTTTATATATCCCCTACTAACGAATCTTTTCCCTGCGTGGAGAATAATCGTGACATGAACCAGTGGTGGATACAGGGTGCCAAAATTTGCCAGGAATAATGCACCTTTTTGGGTTAAAACGGTGGGGGATAGCGTAGTACCTTGGGACACTTTTCGTATTTAATTTTTAGTCAGTTATTTGAATCAAATTTAAAATCTAAAAGTCACATTAAAATACAGCAACATATTTCTATATAATATATCTTTTTAAATTCAGACAGCTTGAAAATAAAATATTGTAAACCATTTTTACTTCCTTTTACAAAGAAGGAAGTATTGTATTCGAGAAAAAAAATTTCACTCAAAAATCGGTCTTAATTTCCATTTTTCTCACCCCCAAATGAATGTTGAGTTTTTTTTTTCGACCCGACCACATGTGGATATATGCCTAGGAACCTACAGACACCCGAAATAACCATTTTGACGATCCCCGAGTTAATTACAACGAATTTTCTCGTGACGTCTGTATGTAAGTATGTATGTGCGTATGTGTGTATGTATCTCGCATAACTCAAAAACGGTATACCCTAGAAAGTTGAAATTTGGTGCGTAGACTCCTAGTGGGACCTACTTGTGCACCTTCAATTTTGGTTGCATTCGGGTGCTCCTAAGGGGGTATTTTGCCCCTTTTGGGGGGTAAATCATTATTAATTTCGATGTAAACTCAAGTGGTGTTATAATTTGTCGGACACTTGGCGTTACATCGCCAGTCTTTTAGTCGCCAAGTTTTGTCGCTAATTTGGCGATAAATTTTGCGATTTTTTTTTTTTTTTTAATTTGGTTTCAATACGGTCACTGTTGGTGATATTTTGAGAGTAAACAATTGAATCACATTAAAATTGCCAATAATGAGGAAATGACATTAAATTGGAGTAAAAGGAAGTCATGTGATACACACATCAGCTCGTTAAAGTAAGAGTTCGAAACTGTCCCAAGTAACAACATAATATTGTACCTGGAACACATCCTGTTGTACTATGGGAAAGTCTTCATGATTCAGGAACGTTATCATGAATCAGTTTGTTCTCTTTTCCAAATAAATCATTTCATGCCAAATTTACATTTTAAAGTATTTAACAATAGATAAGTATAAATTTCAGCGAATATGGAACAAGTAACAATATTATATATCAGTTAAATTATTTTTTTTTTAAATTTGTTTTATTGTCTCGATTTATTTATCTTTTCATTTATTTATAGTTTTTATTTTATTTATTTACTAGCAAAAATACCCGGCGTTGCTTGACTCAGTAATAATTGTAAGAAACAATCGCTACTTTTATTCTTTTTTCTTTTAACAACTGAAAGAATTCGAAACACACCGCCTGATGTGATTAAAAATCCAGCTTCTTCCTTACCCATAAAAGTAAAATAACAATAAGTATGAATAACGAAATAGTATTCAGTTAGAAACGAAAGCACAACATTTAAGCATATATAAAAATTTGAAGAATTTCCAAAATATGAACTAACAAAAACAAAGATCACTAAAAAATACCGTGCGCTTTATTTATTTAACTAAATAGTCTACACACATACAAAAAAAAAAAAAAAAAAAAAAAAAAAAAAGCTCTCTACTTTGTTACGCTACTGTGCATGTAAAAGCTATTGTAACCCCCATCCAACCAGAAAATTAAGCTCTGGTGGCGCTTGATAAATAAATGACGATATAGTTTCTCAAAGTAATTTTCGTAAAGTTTCAAATTTCATATTAACTGCATCCATACAGACAAGGTCTTTTGACTTTTACCTGAGTACTGACCATTTTCAAATACGTTCGGAAACTTGATCCAGTATTTTCTTTACCACACAAAAGCCAAACGGGCATTGTTTCCAAATTAATGAACTTGATTGAATATAGAAGTGATGCAACCGAGGTGATTTATCGTGCAATCGAAATTCCTGAAGATCAGGAGACAGATCCCCCCGTATATTCATATTCTGTTTCTTGTTTTTTTGACATCCATCTCTCCCTGCTCCAAACAAAGCCCTTGTTCGTCTGCCCTCTTTTCGGACATTAGCATTCAGAGGGAAGGGCCATGGGGTGATTGGAAATGGCGATGCACACCACTGCCATGTTTATTCATCGAGTACACCTGTTTTGATTTATGGTCCTCTCGTCTCGGAACCAGGTGTAGAATACATATGCATCTTAATCAGTTTATAGTGTCCGTAGAACTATGGATAGGGATTTTTTTAAATATATTTTTAAAAAAATGCTATATGTACTGGGTGACTTGCTTGAGGAGATGAAGAGAATTTTGGACTTAAAACTTAGAACTCCCGTGGACTTATAACAGACCAGTAGCGGCGATTCGGGGGGCAGCGGGGGGGGGGGGGCACTCCTTCACACACGCACACACTTTTTATTCTCAACTAGTGGTACCCGCACGGCTTTGCCCGTAATAGAAAAAATAAAAAAAGTATTTTGATTCGCCTGTATATTTACAAATAATGTATGGTGAATTTTCTCGCCAATTGGCTTGTACCCATGTTACGGTTCCACGTTATGATAATTTCGTATCTCGCCAATTGGCTTGTGCCCATGTTACGGTTCCACGTTATGATAATTTCGTAATTTACTCGTCTGTCTTATGATAATTTTGTCCTTAAAATTGGAATAGAAAAAGAAATACATCGAATTTTCGAAAAATCGCTTCGAGGTGCACACCCCCATGCTACAAACTAACTTTGTGCCAAATTTCATGAAAATCGACCGAACGGTCTAAGCGCTATGCGCGTCACAGAGATTCTTACAGGCAGAGATCCAGGCAGAGAGAGATCCTGACAGACACAGAGAGATCTGGACAGAGAGACTTTCAGCTTAATTATTAGTAAAAATTAATTCATTTTAATTTCCAATTTAGAAACCAATACTAGATATTATGAAAAAGAATAGCAGATAGGTCAAAATCTTCAGAACGAAATTATTTGTTTCACTATGTATATCTGTTTACGAAACATTATTTAGCACAAGCAATAACTTTTAGTTTATGTATTCATTATTTAGATATCATTAAACCAATTGTTTTACTTAAACAAGCCATACTTGTTTAAGAAAATTATTGCCAATTGTTTAGTTTGTGACACCAAAATACTTCGGAGTTCATAATGGAAGTCTTGATTCATGAAGAGTTTCCTCAGGGAAAGTTATTGTGTACAAAATTCGCCAAACTCTTAAGAGAAACGCGAGTTAAGTTGTTGGACTTGCATCAATTTTTACTTATCTGCTTCAATATTCTCAAACCAAACCAAATTGTGTACTTTTTTTTTCTTTCTCTCTCTCTCTCTCTTTTTTTTCATTTCTCTTTCTGCCGCTAAAAGTTCCATGACTGAGTTGGTTCTCTCTCTTTTTTTTTGCCCACCCCGCCCCAAATTACAAGTCCCAATCACCGCCACTGACTTAGTCTACTCATGGATTTTTTCACAAAAATTTGTTTTCGGGATGAAAACATTTGGGATTCTGAAAGATATAGTAGCTTTAAAAAAATAATAATAATTTCGATGTTATAGATACTTTATGCAAAGACAAGGAAAATTACTATCGCTTACGGTAACTGTTACCTTTACAATGTATTGTTTCTTAAATATGCATTTGACTTCTAAAGAAACTAGTACTGGTACGTGCGGGTACCGCTAGTCTTTACTAATAATAAAGCTTTCCGTCTCTCTGAATATCTAGATATCTGTGACGCGCACAGCGCCTAAACTATTCGGCCGATTTTGATGAAATTTGACACAAAATTAGTTTGTAGCGTGGGGATGTGCACCTCGAAGAGCGATTTTTTTGAAAATTCGATTTTGTTCTTTTTCTATTCCAATTTTAAGAACATTTTACCCATCAAATTATCATAACGTGGAAGAGAAAATTACGAAATTATCATAACGTGGAACCGTAACATAGGTGAGCAAATAAACGTAGAAAAAATTAATCATCCATTATTTGTAAATATACAGGCGAACCGAATCGCCTTTTAATTTTCCACTACGGGCAAAGCCGTGTGAGTACCACTAGTTTTAAATAAAGCTCAAAAGTACTGTTATTTGTTATGCGAATACAAATCAAATTCAAACACAATCAAATCACATATACACATACTATCAAATTTAATTTTTTTTTTTTTTTTTTTTGTAAAAAGTGAATACAGTCGGGGCTTCCCGAAGTTAAATTTTTGGTAGGGCAGAAAGTTTCACTTTGACGAATGGAACTCCAAATTTTGCCGAATCATCAGACAAAATTTTCCGAATGATAATTTTTCCGAATTGGTTGACAAAATTTGCCGAATAAGGAAATTTTCAGGAGGTCACAGTAACATTCCGTGACCTCCCATCCAAGGACGGAAACAAGGAAGGGGTGATGGGGGCGATCACCCCTCCCTTGAGGGACCTCAAACCGATATTTTTTTTCGAATTAAGGTCCTAATACGAAAGTGTAGGCCATCTTTGATATGACGGTAAGGAAATAATCAGGTTCGAATATCCCTCTCGGAAACATTTTTGGAAGTTCCAAAAAGCGCAAATTTTAGACGACTTTCGATGATGTTGGGGGGAGGTGGTTTCGAAAAATTCTGCCGGAAATATAACGAAATTGAATTTTTAAAACGTAATTTTAGAATACCTCTATCAACAGAAAACTAGGCTAAATCTCTATTTTTCATCTGTTTTAAATGAAAATGATGTCTGTGGCACCCCCTTCCCAGCAGGTCTGAATCAGATACGTGAGGTCAAGTAAAAAAACAATCGCCTCTCCTTGAAGAATTTCTGGATCCGCCCTTGCTCCCATCAGAGCGCCCCTGACAAAACTAACGATTCAATGAGGTGGTTTCTTTCAGTCACTACTTTTAGTCATTGAAATGGATAGAATGAGCAAAAAAAAAAAAAAAAAAAAACACGGACCCAGAAAATACTTTCATTATCCCAACAGTTTTTTTTAATCAATTTTTTAAACTGTCCGATTTTTCAAACAAGGCGTGGTCTTTACGATGTCACAAATGATGCACTTCGCCGCATCTTTCTACCACGTTTCCACGTTATGATAATCAAGAATTAAAATTGCATTCTACGCTTGCTATCAACCATATCGTTGCCAATACACGTGAGTAAAGATGATAATTAAATATTTTGTTCTGTAAATGGCAACACAGAATGGCATTTCATCATTTGTGATGTCATCGCCAAGAAATGTAAACAATAAAAGCTCACCGATTTAAGTAATTTTTTAAAAATATTAAACTTAAACAAATTATTTAAAAAATGGTCAGATCCTATGTTTTTAAGCATGCTCTTCAGAAAAAAATATTTTTAAAATTTTGGAACCGACCCCATTAGAAGTCGAAGTGTTGTATATAGGTTAAAAAGTGCCGTGAAAAGAAATTCGACGCCATGAACTAAAGTTCATTATAGTCTGGTAATGTGCACTAGCAGTTAGAGATGTTCAAAATCGTTTTGCTATGGGGAAGATACCTCTACCAGCTTGTGCTCGAGCAATTCAAAGATTCCACTCACAGTCGTAAAAGTCCGTAATTACAGACAACGACTTGGGCAGACCCTCGGATGTTGCACTTTTATTCTTCCTGATTAAGTCGTACCAGCTCGAATGCGTTGCTTCGAATTATGGAGGAATATTGCCATCAGCTCGAACACTAATGCCATCCGAAATCAAACGCGGATATGCGTGCGCGGAAGTGATAATTGTGTGGGCCAGCGCTTTGTAATGTCTTATTTTATACGGTCTCGCTGTTTTTATTCACTTTTGCCGAGACATTTCATTGTGCATGGATTTGGGTGCCCGAGTACGGGGACACTTATTTGATTTCGTGATTCCAGTTGTTACCCCGGAGCGGGATTCGATGTTCGACAATGAAGAAGCTGACACAGACACAGCTGCAGATTCGGTGTTTATGCAATGTTGCCCGCAAAAGCGTACGCGTGGATAAATGAAGAGTGCGTGATGGTGAACATTTCGACACAAATTTCCGAAAATACATTTCGGCTTTCGTTGCGTTCTTAACATCATTTGGGTATTGGAACACAGATTAACTTCCTTTTTGCCAATTTCACTTTTAATCGCTCAACAACTGGATTTTTGCTACTTTCGTGTTTTATGCGTGCGAATAAGGCATCTTTTCTGAATTTTCTACCATTTTAAAATATTTTTTGGCGGATATTCTTCTAGTGTTTTGTTACTTACTGAGCTGTTGACGCAATTAGAGCGTTTTCGAACATTTTATTGGGACGTCAGTTCGGAAACTAATTGTTCTGAATTTGAATTTCTGATGTTTCGAAAAAAGGAGACATGAAAGAAAGGTTTGTCGTCGCAAGACACCAATGAATTACCTTATTATAATTTCTCCAATTTTCGTTGATTCAACACGCAAATAAAACTGATTCCCGGCTCAGTGGCAAGGTACAGCATGGACTGATAACAAGAAGCTTGACCTTGAACAAGTTCATTTATGTTTGGTGTTAAGGCGGGAGGGGGGGGGGGTAGGGAACTCAACTTAGCACAACGCTAATTCTCGTTATTGGTGAAGCAAACCGGCTTTCCTCAGCAGAAAATGGAGTAGTTTAAATCTTCACCATCAAAGTCACCTTATCAGAGTCGTTCTGTACTTACGTAGTCGGGAACTGGAAATGTTCGGGATTTAAATCAGTGCTTTGAATAAAGATGGGTGTGATCTTTATTCAAAGTGACTGTGACTTATTTCTTCACCTCTATTAAGGGACCCGATACATATAAATATTTTTTTAACTGTAATTCGCAATAAGAAGCCGCAATCGAGCAACCTTTATTAAAAGTCCTTCAGAAAGGCAGCTTTTTCCCAAAGTGACAAGAAAAAGTCTGACGAAATAAAACTTTGTGCGGAGCAGTGTACCAATAGCTCTTGAGCATTCAAACGAATTAGAAATAAGTCAATTTTGAGCTATTTAAAATCGTGTAGCTTTTAACAGTTCTTAATTCAGTTTCATGTCTGTTTAGTTCAGTTGGTGCAATGTTTTATTGGCTCGATATTTTAGCACTTAAATTTGTTGTAATTATTTTATTGATACATAATCTAAAATTCATTTCGTTCAGTTTCAGTTAAATTTCGATTGGAAAGTTCTGCTCTTTTAATAAGACGAATGAAATGATGCAGTTTTCTACACAGTTAACAATATTTTCTGTACAATGTCATTTCCATGGTTGCTTTTGGCTTCCTGCCAACCTGATGGCGATTTATTTAATTGCATTTTTATGTAACGCCTTGTTTTTTGGAGACGAGGAACTTAAGTAGTGATATTTTGTAATCTACATATTTATTATTTTCTTCCCAGCTGAAGAACTTTACAATGAGAAGAATAAATGAAAATCATAGGGTGCAAGGCCTGGTGAGTGGAGGATGCGAAAGAATTGCTCAACCTAGCTGTACGGAATTTTGACAAGTCGGAAAAACTGCACGTAGTTGGCGTGATGCGCATAATTTGCTTCCTGTGTATGGTCTCTTACTCTAAAAACAGTTTCTAATATTTTACGACAAAAATTACTGGCATCCAAGCTGCTAGTAATTATTACCGTAAAATCCTATTTAATTGTAAAATTTTACAGTAAAATAAATTTAAAAAAAACTGTGACCATTTGAGTTGAAAAAAAAATGAGAGACAAGATTCGGGGTTCGAATATACATTCTCTTTTCAGAAAATAGCTCAACTAACCACTATAAATACTGAATGGGGCTCGAAAAGAGTAAGGGAAAATGCGAAATAGATGCTTCACACCGTAAATCAAGCGGTACATCACTTGGTACTGCAATCGTTTACTGTTTCCAGTATAATTTGCAGTAAAGTTTTTTCATTTTAGTTCTCCATTTTACAGTAAAATTTGCCTTAAATATTTCCTGAATTTTTAAAAATGTACCATACTTTCCCAACCTCTCACACTCTCTCGTGTTCACTTATTATTCCCTTTGCAAAACTTTTTGGTTTGAAAAAATTCAAAAATGAAGATGTCAACACAGCACTAACTTGAGCTCTTCGCCTCCAAAGACCTCGGTCGCCGAGAGCCCCGAGTTAAGTCCAGCCCTTGACAGTTTTATCACGGGACCCCCCTCTCTAATAAAAGTTCTACTACTTTGAATGCGAAGCGTAACCCCTAATTTCTGACTGGTCTGGCATGACCTCTCGTCCGCCCTGCCAAAAACAAAGCGTTCTTCAAGAATTGAGTTTAAACAAATTAATACCATGCTGGGAAGAAGTGACTGGTGGGAATTACATCGTACTTTCAACATTGTTAAATGTATTAACTATTGTGTCATTTCTCTTCCGCTTCATAAACGGGCAGAACTTTTCGGTAAACCTTTTAAGAATCAGAATTTGAAACTTAAAAGAAGTAACAGGTAATACCATAAAGTCTGGTATTTAACATCAAAATAGTTTTGCAGTAGGAAGATTTAAAATTGGTCGCTTCCATATGGATTTGAAGAAGAGAAAAGAAAAACTTTATTCGATACGTTATTTAAAAAAAAAAAAAAAATACTTCGAGGTTTTTAGCAGAAAGTTACCACCCCTAAAGCAAGGCTAAGGCAGAACTAAACGCAATATATCAGACAGCCCGGTTCAACGGCGCCCACATAGGGGAGTAAGTGGGGGCTCAAGACCCCTTTAGAAATTCGAACTTTATTACTTTTAGTACTTTTTTCTTTGCAAAAATGTAAAAACAATTCTTCTCCAGCCATTAATGAGTGAGTTATTAAAAAAAAAAAAAAAAAAACTCTAATCTGTACTGAAATCAGATTCTATGAAGAAAATATCCTGCTAAATCATGGGGAAAATATCTGAGCCCCCCCCCCCCCCCTTAAAATTTTGCATATGGGCGCCCATGGCCCGGTTATCACATCCTGAGACTGCAGTTTCGATCTTATTGCTGCTCCTCGGTCAGGAATAGTAAATAACCGAGCTGGAGGCATCGGGTCCGGAGGTCATCTCATTGAAGCTGAGAGTGCCAATAAACTGGTAGATTGTAAGAAATTATATGCTCCACGTGGTTACATTGCGTAAAACTTGACAGGGATCCCAAGATTAATAACTCGGGATCTCCATAATTGCGCAATGGGGCTTTACGCGAATGCCTTCTGCGCAGATGCATGAGAGCGCCCGAGTTCATATGGCTATAGGCAGCTATGAAGGCATGACTGCCAAAAAAAATCTCCTGACCGAATAGCGGGATAAATTTATGGATATCTCTTGACCGCTATTCGGGATAAAGGGCAAATTGGCTGCCCATCATGTATACTGTTTCCGTATATAGAAAATAAATTAGTTTGTGTGTTGTGAATGAACGTAGTCTCTTCAATTCTCTCCCTTCTAAAAGTGATACATGAAAAATATGACAAAGAAGAAGGGGCGAAAATCCTCTTCATAGATAAAGTGAATTTATCTCACTAGCGAGCAAGGGCGGATCCAGAAAATATTCGAGGAGGAGGCCTTTGTATTTTACTCTTTACTTTTTGGAACTTCAATTTATAAAAATTTTCAAAGGGATGAACTGGAGCGCATTGCTTAACCTTCGAAAAATATCCAAGAGATACCCTTAAACCTGTCTCTAATATCATACAATTGAGGCTTTGGAACTTGAATCTAAAAAAAAAAATCCTGTAGAACGTTCTAGTCCCTATCCCACAGAAAAAGAGATGGGCTACGAATGCGTTTTCAAGACTTCAATTCTGGAAGAATTCCGTGGAAGAGTTCCCTTTCTCCTAACACCATTGAAGATTATGTTAAAATTGCATTTTTGGACCTTTAATACCGAAAACATACCTAAAGACAGTTCCTGTATCTCGGCTCAAGGAGGGGGCGATTACCGTCGCCCCTCCCTTGTATCCGTCCTGCCAGCGAGTGTAATCACCGGGCTATTGCGTTCATAAATGATGTCTAACTATGTTTCAAACAAATTTGACTCCCCCTCTTTGTCACTAAATGTCACACCTTACCGCCTCCCTCTCCTCGTCACATGTCATGTTGTTTTTCATAAATGTATCCTGAAAAAAATGTTTAATGTGACACTTCTTGTCACCCCGTCACTCCCCTTTGTCATAACTTCACGCACCCTCTCCATTCAAAGTGTGACACCGTTTGTGGACAGCTCCTTATAATAAATAGTTATTTTTCCAAATTTCCTCTTTAGGATGACATTATTCTGAATAATGTTTAAAAAACGTAATTCAGAGAAAGAAAAATCAGCAATAAAAATAAGCTTTACCCTCAGAATTATTTTCAACAACGAATATTATTTCAGAAAAACGAAAACTCCAGGGGAAGAAGTTTTACGACGTGTCAGATTCATAAACTTATTTATATACAGTGACGAGAAAAAACTTGATTCTTTGCTTTAAAATCCCAAGCTGAAACAAAACTTCTAGCAATTGCTTCAGCTGTTGGTGTTGTTAAAAATGTCTTCCAACTGCATTGAATTTTCGAGTGTCAAAAAACAGTATTAGAGAATCAGACGTCAGATATATCTTAAAGGTGTCATAAACATCCTGAGTTTAGTAATATTTATTTCTCACTCCGCATTTTTTTATCGTTTCGTTGAGAGTACCTAACAGATATTTTACTGTTCTTTTCCCTGATCCCATATTGTTTATGATGTGGAATATAATTCACGAAAGGAGTATAAATCGTACACTAACGAATTCAGCACTGTTTAGAACAAATTTGTAGTTAAAATTATACTAGTGGTTTGCTGCAAATAATCCATTTTTCTATGCTAAGAAGAAAGAAAAGTAGGATTTTAAATTTTATTACAAAATACATCCAGAATTTTATTATTATAAAATATCTTGCCATGATTCACCACGAAAGAGAGAACCCTGTGATTACCCTTGTAACTTTGCTGAATATTGCCGACTGCAACGTTCTTTAATGCAAATTTTCAAAAAATCTACTAGTGTTCCAGTGTTGGGCAAAAAAAAATCCTTTATAGGGTAAGGAAATGGAGATTTGCGAGAAGAAAAGGAGTTGTCACGCCAAAAAACTAACTTTGGAAAATAAAACTCAGCTCCATTCTAAAACCCTTATAATCTTCTCTAATTTCAGTAGCAGGAACCCCGCAACTCGACTCCACTCCACAGTTGTATCAGGGAGGGGCATGGCTTTTTTATAATCCTCTTGTGGTCGCAGAACCCTCCTTTTCTTCGTACTGATAAACTTTACGGTTAGTATAAGTGGCGCCGTGCACAAAAGGTTACTCGTCTTGAACATTACAAGCAAAATGCCAAAAGGTATGAGTAAAAATTTTTTCTCCATTGCATTTTCTTTGTTGTCAACTAACCTAACCCAAACTGCCTAAGTATTGGTGCATCAGAATGCGAAAAATGCAAAGTTTACATTAAAAAACCTTTTGCAATGCAAAAAAATGGAGCTTTACGATTAGAAGCACATTTCCAGAAACCTAAACTTTGGGAAAAAGCAATTCTACTCCACTCTAAAACCCTCGTAGTCGTAATCTTCTACGGCTTCACCAGCAGGAACCGTGCAACCCCACTCCACTTTGCAGGGGAATCAGGGGGCGTATTGGTCCCTGAACTAAAATTTTGAATAAATTTTAAACATTAAAACATAATTCATTTAAGAATGTTGATTAATTTTGAACTACCTTAGAAACAAAAGCTGTGCTGCTTATATGTCTTTATCTTTAGAATATGAATAAAACGTAAATTAAGTTAGCATATCTTTTTTATTTTTTCTGAAACCGCAAACAGATGACTTTTATCGAACATTAAGATTAAATAATGCATGACTGTGATGCTGAACTTGTTAAGCTAAAAAAGCAGTATTAGCTGTTTAACTAGTATGATTGGTTTTAATGATGATCACATAATTTTTTACCTGAAAAGCGCTGATTGAATTTTAATTCAATGAAAAGCTTAACGATTATCTACGAAACAAGATTGTTAATGAATTTCTTAAATATAGATTAGAAAAATGGTAATTAAAATTAATATGCGTCACAGGCACCGAATATCTAAATATTAATCAAAAAAAAATTAGCCATGATTTTAATTAATGTTTCTTCCTGAACATTCAATTTTGCGTATGAAAAGGAGCAGGCTGAATATTAATGAGTCAAAGGTACGTTTTTTTACGTATTTAGTGGGAGGGGATGGTGTTTTTTTTTCTAGTAATATAAAAGTCATATATAATTGTATCAGTGGCGTAACTGCGGGGGGGGGGGACGCTCCACCCCGGATGTCACCCATCTGGGGTGTAATACCACTGTGGTGTGGGGGTGACACCCATAATGTAATTGCAAGTTTTTGAGAAATATGGAGCTAAATTGAATTTTTAAAACTACAAAATCCCCGGAACCCCAATTTTTAGTTGTCTTTTGTACATCAGCCCACTTGAATGATCGTCATAGCGCAAATGTAGTGAAGCAAGAAAGAGACAATAAGACAGTTCAAATCATATGACCTACTTGTTTGGCACTGTACAGAAATAAAAAAAGCAAAAATATATAATTTTTTATGATTTTCTTCACGAATCCGTTTTTTACGAGCTCTCGGTTATAACGAACAAATATCGCGGTCTCTTCACGCTCGCTATAAGCGGGTTCGACTGCACTGCACACATTAAAATTAAGAGATGTATGAATGTTAAGAGAAATGTTCCAAGTTGGGTTCCAATCCCCCCGCAATAAAATTCAGTTATGCAAATGTGCAGTGTTACACACACTGCACATTTGTATAACTGAATTAAAACACAGAACATTTTCCTTAATGTGCAGTAAGCACATTAAGCAAAATGTTCATTTTCAAATGCTCGATATTGAAAGCTTTTCCTGCACGGCAACGTCTTATAAGTTTTGATTTTATTCTCGAGCTCAATCATTTAGAATCGCTTGGCTAAGCCTCGATTTTCTAAAAACAATTCTCACAGCTTTCTTAAGGCTCGTAGAAACTTCTAACAAATTTATTTTAATGTAGAAAATTTCAAGCTTTTGAATAATGACCTTAAAACTTAAAACTGTGCATAAAACATTTCTCCCCCATTTTTTCAAATTTTTGGGAAAATAAGGCTAAAATTAGAATGAAAATTCTATTTTGTTCTTTTTCCAAAGAAAAAAAAAACTCGCTTCAAGGTGCACACCCGGATGCTACAACTTAATTTTGTTGCCCTACTCTCGTAACAGAGAAACAAGACAAACTTTCTGCTTTACTATTAGTTACTATTAGTTGATATTTAACAGTAAAGGTCAACGACATTCATGTTACCTCTTATATTTTGAACCATGTTTTTTTGCAGGTTGCATGCATATACCTAAAGCAATGTAACATGTACGCGAATGATTGGATAATATTATTTTCTGTTTACATGTCTTTCTGTAATTTACATGTATACCTAACGCTGTTTAGCCTGTGCACTAATGAATGAATAATCTGTTACAGGAATTGTTCTGTTATGTTAATAAAGCGCAACTTGGCGGCTTGGTAGCGTAGTGGACAGGCGTCGGCCTCTTATGCCTTTGGTTCTAAACTTAACCTTCAACCCAAGTGCTCGAAAAGTTGGCAGCTTTTACAGGGTTTAGGTAAGCTATCAGTACAGTAAAACATAATTTATGCGTCTCCTAGATTATACGTCTTTTATATTTATATACCGTTTTCATAAAGTCCCGATTCATTCCCATTCATTTTAATGTAAGAATGCATCATAAGAATACATCATACAAATCGCTTATACGTCGTGAAATATCGGTTATGCGTCATTTCCCTCTCTGAAGTTTCGAAAGAATTTTTGCTTGTCTATATCTTTCTTGGTTTGTATCGAGAGAGGAATTCTCTTAAATACGGAAAGGCAAATAAAGGAGGAGGGGGAGCTTATTTCGTTTGTCACAAAACAATAGTGAAAGATTTCATGAACTTAATTGAATTTCTAATGAAACCCTCCTTCCTTAATTAAATTTCCACCATTAATGCGTAATGGTAATCAGTAGGACTCGACCGATGCATCGGCCTGGCCGATGCATCGGCGCCGATGGTTCAACAATTTAGCCATCGGCATCGGCATCGGCGGCCGATGCTAACTTGCAGGAAACATCGGCCCATCGGCCTTAAAAACATCGAAAAGCCGATGGAATTGGCCGATGTTTTCGAAAAAAAAAAAAAAAAGATCTTCGCTGTTTTACTTTTTAATGCAAAGTAAAGGGATTTATTGTTTTCATATAAAATTGTTTACTTAAACTTCAGTATGAATTTCGATTTTAGTCACCCATGAAAGAGTTTTTATATTGCATTCACGTACCAAACAAGTTAATTATTGCGTTGTTTCTTGCGGCTGGATGTGCGTATGTATCTCTCATAAGTCTAACTCAAAAATGGTAGGCTGTAGAAGGTTAAAATTTCGCATGTGGGGTGTGCGTACGTTCCAGTTGTGCACCTCCCTTTTTGTTTTCGATCGGGTGTTCTAAAAAGCCTATTTACTCTTTTTTTGTGGCTATTAATTACTTATTTCAATACAAAGCTCATATAGCGTCTCAGACTGACGATAATTTGGTGATACTCTGTATAACAAAAAAATCGACGCACGAAGAAGGAGTGGTCCGATTGAGACGAAAATTGGTGGATAGGAAGACAATGCACAAAATAGTAAATGATTAAATTCTTAGAACAATTGAATAATTTATGTCAGAGTTACAGTAAAAAGTTCAATGAGGTATTGACCCGCCTCTAGCCTAGATACAAGCTGAAGCACGACGTGGGAAACACCGATAACACTCCCGGAGATTGTCCTGCGGTATTTCCGGCCAAATTCGCTCCAATTGTCGGACGAGGTTATCAACATTCTATGCCAGATGCAATCGCCATTCCATCATATCCCAGACATGCTCGATGGGAGAGAGATCTGACGATCTGGCAGGCAACGGAAGAGTTTGACAAGCTTGCAGACAGTTCATAGGAACACATGCCGTATATTATCTGGCATATTATCCTGCTGAAAACCAGCTGAGGGTACTGCAAAAGGAGCGGCAACAAAACAGGTCTTAGGATGTCGTCGACGTACCACTGTGCAGTAAGTGTACCTCTAATTACGACCAAAGGGGTCCAGTTATCAAAGGAAATGGCACCCTAGAATATAATGCCTTGTTGAGGGCCAGTGTGGCGTGCAAAAATGAAACCAGGATCCCTCCTCTGCCCTGGGTGTCTCAGAACACGTCTTCGATGATCGTCATGACACAGTTGGAAGCGGGATTCGTCGCTAGAGACTATACATCCCCAGTCGGCACCATTCCAACCTGATCGAGCCATGCACCACTGTAATCTGGCTTGGCAGTGTGTAGGCGTCAGTGGCAGGTGGCGTAACAGTCGGCGCGAGCGTAGATTTCGTTGTCCCAACCGTCTGTAAATGGTCATGATGGACACTGGTGTTTGGGTTGAATGTCTGATGGTTCATAGAGATGAAGAAAGAGCTGTGACAGCGAATCGGACAATCACTCTGTCATCACGATCTGTTGTGACCCTAGGTCGACCGCCAGCATCCTGACGCTGAACTCTGACACCACCCATCCTTGCCAGCATCTTCGAATCGCCGTATCGCTTCGACTCAAATTACGAGCGATTCTCCGATTTGACCAACCGGCCTCATTCCATCCAATGATATGACCTCGTTTAAACTCGGGCCATGCGGCGAGGCATTTTTAAGTTGTTGAAAGGTAATCTGAATCGCAATCAAACCGAAAGTTTTAACAACTATTGCAACAAAAGTTTCAACAACTATATACAGTTGAACTGAATGCGCAGTTTAGGTGCGCTGGAGATCAAACTATTCATTCATTGGACACCAAATTTTAATCATTTGCACATCTGGTCAAAACAATCATGCATACAAAATTTGAAAGCAATCGGATGATTGCTTCTTCATGCGTCGATTTTTTTTTTTTTTTTTTTTTTTGTTATAGAGTGTATATTGCTGAAGTGGAGACCATGAAAACAAACATGAGATGGCGAAACCAGTTTTTGTGTCATTTTGTTAGTTTCCCGTTGAACCGACGCACAGTGGAGTATTTGACTGAAAATCCTGGCCAAAAGTCCAAAATTAAAAATTTACCCGATTTTTATGAAAATTTATTCCGTGATAGTTGACTAACTGGTGCATCGATCGGCACCTGTTTTGGAAACTTGAGTCACATACAATTGCTCATAGCCTCGGTGAAAGATGAGATTTCTATAAGAATTTTCGCTTTTTTGTTACGTTTCAGCTTAATTATTACGTTTCAATGTAGATTTTTTTTGTGGCTTTCTAAATGAATGGAATTGAACTAAACCAATTTTACGGTATAAAGAAATGTCAGGACTTAGTGCTAATTATAAATCAAAGTAAATATTTTTATTTTCTTTTTGTGAAAAAAAATAAAGAAAACTTGGTACATGAGATTTTTAAAGGCTTTTCGCCTTAATTTATGACTAGAGAAAGCTTTTTAGATGGGTGTCGGGCTTGGTCGGGCTGTTTTGAAAGTTGCATCGTATTTGGCAAAGTCTCTAGTGCTAATTTCAGCAAAAAAATCTTCCGCCTACAACTGCCCTTTTTTAAATGATTTTTTTTTTTAAAAAGTGCATAATCCGATCTTTTTGTGACAAGTCATGATTTTAAACTGAATTTACCTACAAAGATTTAATAAATTTGTAAAAAAGTTAGCATAAGTACTACTGAATGAAAAGATCGTCATATCTGAGCGCACAAACAACAATAAAATTTCAGACACGAGTTTCATGGTTACGAGAAACCGCTTCATCAATGTGTAAAGATGTAAGTTATGGAATGAGAATCATCCAATTAATTTCGAAACGCTTACCTTTATGCATCGCTAAAGAGATTCACTGCACCCCTAAAACATGTGTTTGCGTTCAGTTATGTTAATTTTCTCATGTATGTTAATGAGTTAATAAATTAAATTATTTTGTGATCTCGCTAAGAAAATTTGCTCTTCCTTAAAATTGAGATAGATTTTAGATAAAATAAATAAATATTTATATTTTTTCAGATCATTGCTGCAAATAATGTGCCGGGGGAGGGGGTCTTTTCCCCCTTATACGTAGCAAAAGGGGGGAAATCCCCCCCCCCACACACTTGCTAGCGTTAGGAGACAATTGTAATTGTCTCCTAACGTTCCAAAGCTAGCGAGCTATCCATATTTAAGACATTTTACCTACTCATTGTAAAATTAAAGATACATAAAATTTTAGTTCCAAGTTTGTTCGTACAATATTTAGCGGGACGCATCACGCGATGTAAAACTAAGGATCGACCCAAGGTACGAGTACAATATATACAATTCAAAAACAAAGAGCTTTTGAATATCCATTTTCGAGTGTTTTTACAGTTATAATATCCTAGTTCATTTATTTATTTATTTATTTATTTCCAATAGAAAAAAGGTTCTTTGTAACCCCAAAACCCTTGTCTTTAATTCTTTTTGTGCATGATTAACTCAGGGTTTTAACGTTTGAAACCAAACGAAAAGAATAAAATTGATTTTTTTTTTTTGGTTTCAAATTACTGTTTTGCACAGAATACTAGGATTTTTTAACCGCTTTTTGCTTTTTTTCCCCCTTGAACAGTGCACTTAATTACATATCTTCTCAAAGGAAAACAGCCATTCGCATCGAACATGTTTACTTATCACTTGTCTAAGCATTGTTGGCAAAGAGCCAACCGTGGCATCCATTTCGGATCGAGTGAAAATTATTGAAAATTTTTATTTCAACTCATTGAAAAAAAATTCATTATAAATCAGTGAAAGAACATAACTTCACCGTTTTCGCTGTAAATGAAGGTAAGGTATTTATATTATTTCCTTAAAAAGTTTCAAAGCCATAACATTATTAGAATATTGGATGCAAGAATTTTAGTTTACATTGATTGAATAATTGAAAAAAGTCGAAAAAGTGACCTCCCTTTATAAATTCTTAGAAATTCGGTTAATTACGTTAGAACTTCAAACAAACCATAATCTTGAAGAAAATTATTTTTTCTATCTAGTGATGCTTTGAGATTTTTTCTACGTTTACTAGGATCGTTTTTACGGTCGTATACATGCAAAAGTCTAAACCGTGGATAAAATATTAAATATTTCATTTTCTAATTCAAATTTTAAAAATCGAGTTTCAAATTGTAACATCAGACATTTCAGACAACTTGTATACCAAGTTTCGTGTCTATAAGTGGGATAGCTTCGCCGTACAGCGCACAAACGCACACAAGGGTGTCGCCTTCAGAAGAGTGAAAATTTCAAATTAGTTTTGGCCAGGATTTTCAGTCAAATACTCCACTGTGGCGACGGTAATTTTTAGAACACTTGCGTGCCCTCTCCTCCCCCTCCCTGTATTTCTGAAATTTAACTCTAGTTGCACTTCCGAGTTGTTTAAAACTACCACCATTCATAAAATTAGAGATTTTTTTTTTTTTTCAAACTTAATCTATTGCTTAGGAAGAATTTAGAGCATTAATGTAAGAAATTGATTAAAGACGTTTTGAATGGTGACATAAATTGGAAATAGAAGGGACTTTTGAATTTTTTCTTCAGAAGTGCTGAAGTCGACTCAGAAACTCTTCCGAGGCGTTGGTGGTACCGGTTCTGTATTAAACAAATGAGGCCCAAGTTACGAACGAAGTTTAATGTTCCAAAATCAGCGGGTGACCCCCCTTCCCTCGTCGTTTCAAACATTTCTTAAATATTTAGCGATTATTTATTTTGCTCAAGAAATGTCATTTTGTGTATTTCTCATCCTTGTTTCATCTTTATTTCGTAATGCGCCATCTTTTTTGCATCATTTATAGCGATCGATTTTTTTCTATTGTAAGTAACTATTCTCATGTATTTTTTTTTTTTTTTTTTATAAAATCAATGAACGAGTTATTTTCGTTTTCATCATATTTTTAATGATATGTTATAGGAACGTTTCAAGGATTTTCTATTAAGCATTTTTTTAAATTTCAGTAAATTATTTTTAAATTGAAACATTTAATTTGAACTTATTTGTAGTGCTTCATAAAAGATTTAAAACAATCAAATTGTTTAATATTAAGTGTGCAAACGTCTGGTCAAGTAGTATATGTATTCAGTTTTTATTAACTTGGAGTAAATATCGAGTTTGTTTATTGTAGCTGCGTTTTAAGAACCTCACTCTTCTCATGGCTTTTTTTTTTTTTCAGAAAAATTTGTCAGTTATAGCTTTTATGAAAAATGCAAATTTTTTTAATAGTATAAAAATATTCCTATTATGTATAAAGGAGTATAAAAATATTCCTAATATGACTTAATATTGTAATTTATCTGTTACCTTTTTTGTTTCATTTCATGACTAAAAAATGTCTACGTGCAATATTTCCACTTTAATTGCGTAATGTGTTGATGGTTTCATATTTTTATTCTTAATTTTTTTTGAATGATTAAACAACATAATTTAAAGTTTTTAAATTATGTACATTGTACATAATCCATACATTATTAGAATATTGATGAAATCTTAGTTATATGTTCAATAAAAAAAAAAAAACAAATCAGTTGGTTATTAAACAGTGTCTTTGTTTTTCTTCCTTTTTCTTTTGGCTGTTGTTCTTCCTCTATCATCATACAACAGTCAAAAAAGAGAAGCATAACTACATCCTATATAGATTATACGTAGTACGATACAAAATTTCGGGGACCAGCTGTATAAAACTTTACCCAGAATAGTTCATATTACCGAAGCACATCCACCTTCAAAGGGTCACCTTGAGGGACTATGTACTTCTGCCAGTGTTCATAAAACTTTTAGAAACACTCCTGGAAGCCTTGTTCGCAACCTACAATGATGCAGCTTTATCTTCTTCTGACGGACGAAAGCGGCGTCTATGCAAATGTTTTTTTGCTGGGAACAGGTAAGAGTCACACGGAGCTAAGTCCGACGAAACGTTATGTTATTTGTTTGTCATATCAGAGCACTGATCCATCAAACCGTGCATCCTCAACATGAAAGTCGCCCTCTTCCCCATGATGTAGTTAAAGCAGCAGCGCAAGAGGCCTTACAGGAGGTTGCGAAAAATGGCTGCCAGGAGTGCTTCTAAAAGCTATACGAACGTTGGCAGAAGTGTATAGTCGTTCAAGGTGATTATTTTGTAGATAGATGTGCTTTGGTAATGTGAACTATTCAGGGTAAGGTTTTATACTGCTTGTTCTCGAACTTTTAGATCATACTTCGTACGTATGAGTTTTCAACTCACTATTTCATAACGTTTCTGAGTGACGCAAGTTTACGCGTATGAAGACATCACAAGAGAACTTGCGATAATTAACTGAGGAGGTGTTCAAAATGGATATTTTGGTCATCCATATTTTCTTAGGTACATATGCGTGTACAGATGTGCCGAAAAAACTTGTGAAGTTTAAAATGGATGATCGTAAAATAGAAATTAGGTCGAAATTTGATTTTTTTTTTTTTGATTACAAGTCCTTATTCGTAGAAAGAAAGTAAAATGAAATGAATATATGATCCTTTAAATCCCTGACAATCTTATCAATTTATTTGGTTAGATTTTCTTTTTTTTTGCCATCGGCCAACAGCATCGGCCATCGGCCATCGGCAATCGGCCATTTGGAGGAAAACAATCGGCAATCGGCCATCGGCCATCTTTGAACAATCGGCCAACAATCGGCATCGGCCCATCGGCCAAAAAATGCCATCGGTCGAGCCCTAGTAATCAGCACCGTCAGTCAAAAGAATAAAATATATTTTTAGGCAGAAGCCTGTTGTATACATATTAGAAATGAGTTCGGGCTCATTTTTGAGAGCCCGGGCCCACCCGAGCCCGAACATTTGTGTACGAACGATGGAAAGAGCAGCACGGGTTTTGAACAACTTTATTGGAAAGACAAAACATCTACACTGAAGGTTACATCAATGTTGCTAGTTACGCGCGTGCGCACTGTTGCGTCGTTGCGCACTCTGGTGGTGGGTTGAATGAATTTAGGGCTGAACATGCCGCCCACCTTGAAATATTATTTCAACATATGCAAACAATATGGATTAAAAGTATGCTTTAATTAGTGTTTAAATAGGTAAGAGACATAATTTTGTGATGTTTCTCTTGAATACACCATCTGATGTTTTCACAGTGACTACCCTAACCATATTGTCACTGCCAGGGTGTAACTGAGTCACTCGGCACATTTTCCATTTAGTAGGAGGCAAATTGTCTTCTTTCAAAAGACACAGATCATTTATTTGAAGATTTTTTTTTTGGTAATAACCATTTTGGCCTCTGTTGTAATCTACATAAATATTCCTTATGCCATCGTTTCCAAAATTGTTGAACCATTTTCTGAATAATTTGCCACCTGGTTAAATGCGAAATGTTGGAGTCAATATAACTTGGTTCAGGAATACTTACTAATGGTCTACCAATAATGAAATGACCAGGCGTTAATGCTGACAGGTCATTGGGATCACTAGACAAAGCTGTTAATGGTCTAGAATTAAGACAAGCTTCAATTTGGGCTAAAAGTGTTTCAAATTCTTCATAGGTTAATTTTATATCCCCAACAACACGTTTTAAATGAAATTTTGTAGATTTTATGCCTGCCTCCCAGAGACCACCCATGTGTGGAGCTCCTGGAACATTTAAATGCCAATTAATACCCTTTTCAGATAAAAAATTATTAATATTTTCATTGTAACTCTTAGTCTTAGCGAGCTTTTCAAATTCCATGAGTTTACGTTTTGCGCCAATAAAGTTAGAACCACAATCACTATATATGTCACTGCATTTCCCTCTGCGAGAAATAAAACGTTTCAGAGCTGCAATGAACGCGTCTGCTGAAAGATCAGTAACTAACTCTAAGTGAATAGCTCTAGTGATAAAACAAACAAAAAGAGCAATGTATGTCTTGAATGTTTTAGAGCCTCGTCCTTTAGCTGCTTTGATTTGGAACTGGCCTGCATAATCTACACCACAACGAGAAAATGTAGGAGCAGGAGAAATGCGTGTGGGTGGCAAATCACTCATCATTTGATTGGTTACAGTTGCTCGAATTCTGCAACATTTAACACACTTTCTTATAAAATGCCTAATGATATTCTTAGCACCAATAATCCAGAACTGTTCTTGAATACATGATAGTAAAAGTTGTGTACCAGCATGCAATAGATTTAGATGATAGTGTTTAATAATGAGATCAGTTAAAATATGTTTCTTTGGAAGTAAGATGGGATGTTTTTGGCTGTATGCGACGTTTGCATGTCGCAAGCGGCCGCCCACCCTCAAAATTCCTGAAGCATCGAGATAAGGATTGAGAGCTAAAATTTTGCTTCTACAAGATAAAGTTTGATTTTTGTTAAGTGCATTGATCTCATTACTAAACTCTGAATTTTGTACAAGTTTAATTAAAACACACATAGCATTATTAATTTCTATTGTCTTTAAAAATCCAGAAATCTTATTACGTGAATTTTTACAGTTGTGAATGAATCTTAAGCAAAGAGCTACAACACGTTTAAGGGTAGAAAGGGATGAATAACGGTTAAACAAAGTATTAACTTCTGATGTATTATTGATTGCAGTTGTTGATTGTATCGTATGCAAACGTTCCTCTGGCACAGGCTCTGGGATTGGAGGTGTTGGTGCACTTACCTGTAGAGGCATAGGTTCATGTAAAAAACTTGGTCCTGTAAACCATGATGAACTCAGTAGCGCTGATGATGACATGCCACGGCTGGCGTGATCAGCTGGGTTTGATTCACTACTTACGAAGAACCACTGGGTCGGTGATGAGAGATTTTGGATTTTAGCCACCCTGTTGGCTACAAAGGTTTTCCACTTGCTTGAGTGAGATGCTAACCAAGAAAGAACAATATTAGAGTCTGTATAGAACTGCGTGTGTGCTATGTTGGTATTCAATGCTTTGCAGGTAAAATCCATTAATTTTGTGAGTAATAGAGCACCGCAAAGTTCCAACCTTGGAATGGAAACGGTTTTGAGTGGAGCTACTCTGGTTTTTGATATTACGAGCTGCACATTTGTTTTTTCATTCTCTTCAGTAGAACAGGAGTAAATAACTGCTGCGTACGCTTTTTCCGATGCATCACTGAAGCCGAATAATTTGAGTTCATTGCTATCACCAGTCGACAAAAATCTTGGAATTTTGACATATTTTACAGACATCATGTCTTCTGCAAGTTCTGTCCATTCGCGTGCGATGTCTGGCGGAACGTTTTCATCCCATTGCACTTGATATTTCCACATTTTTTGCATCATGATTTTAGATTTGATTGTGATGGGTGACAACCATCCAAGAGGGTCAAATGTTCTGGCGATGGTTGAAAGAAGTGTTCGTTTTGTCAAAGTACTTTCTAGAGGTGTGGTGTTTACTTTGAACCGGAATGTGTCTGATGCTGGATGCCACAGGACACCTAATGTTTTGACAGTCTCATCACTATCTATGTTCAACGCGGTCTTTGAAGAACGTAAATCTGAATCAATCGAATTTATGAGCTCTTCACTGTTGGATGCCCATTTTCGTAGAATGAAGCCTGCACTTGATAGCATGTGCATCAATTGTTTCTGCAATTCAATAGCTTCTGAGATTGACTTGGCTCCAGACATTAAATCGTCAACGTAGAAGTCCATGATGGCTGCTTTGGAGGCCATTGGAAATTGATCTGCTTCTTCCACTGCCAATTGTTGTAGACATCTAACAGCAAGGTACGGTGCTGAAGCTGTGCCGTATGCTATTCTTGTTAGACGAAAATCTTGAATTGGCTCCAACGATGAATTGCGCCAGACTATTCTCTGAGAGTCTGCGTCTTGTAGGATAATTTGTCTGTACATTTTTTCTATGTCTGCAGTCATCGCTATCTTGTAAGTTCGAAAGCGAAGAAGTAATGTAGGGAGATCACTTTGTAGCTGTGGTCCCACCATTAAATTGTCATTAAGAGATATACCGCTGGATGATTTTGCAGAACCATCAAAAACAACCCGAAATTTATCTCCGGTTTTATTGGGAACTGCGTGGTGAGGGAGATAAAAGCTGGAAGTTGCCGGAACATCAATTTCGTTGTCTGGAATTAGTTCCATATGTTTTAAGTCCTGATAATCTTGCATGAATTTGTGGTAATGTTTTGAGAGGGATTGATTTTTAACAAACCTACGTTCTATTTGTTGTAGCCTATGCACTGCTATGTCTCGAGATGATCCGAGTTCATTGATTGTTTCACGGAACGGTAGTTTCACCACAAATCTGCCAGTAGAATCACGGGAGAATGTTTGTTTAAAATGGTTCTCACATGCGGCTTCCTCTTCCGTATAAGGATTTGTTTCTGAAATTTCTTCCAATTTCCAGAACTTGTCTAGCTCATACTCAATGGCATTATACTCGAAACTTGCATGATTGGAAATTACAGTTTGTGATTTGGAATTTGACTTGCTTTCAGTTTTTCCTAGAATCAACCATCCGAAAATGGATTCTAGAGCGACTAATGATTGTCCTGGGACTTTTGTCTGTCCGCTAAGCATTATTTCATTAAATACATCTGCACCCAGCAGTATGTCTATAGGGCCCGGTTGATGGCAATTTTTGTCTGCCAGTTGTAAGTGTTTGAAATTACTTAAGACGGATGCATCCACTTGATATTGGGGAAGGTCACAAGTTATTTTAGGAATAATGAACGCTTCTGCTGTGATAGTAGCATTTTTGTAAATTAGTGATGTGATTTGTATTTGAACTGAACCTGTAACTTTGCCCACTTTCTGTGAACTCAAGCCATCTACGCTTATGTTTATTCGATTGCGTTTTAATCCCAGAAAATTTACACAACTTTCCCGGATAAATGTGCCCTGACTAGCAGAATCGATCAGCAGTCTGAAAGTGTGTGAAATGCCATTGATGTCTTTGACATAAACAACTGCAGTAGGTAATAGCACACATTGTGTGTTTGGAACAACTGTGCTATTGCTACTAATAGTTGAAAGCATTTCATTTTCTGTTTGTGTTTGAGATTTTGTTTCATTTGTGTTTTTCGCGCACAATAATGTGTTATGTGGCTGAGAACAATTTTTGCAATTTCCCGCTCGACATTTTTCAATTCGATGAGTTTTATTTGATTTCAGACAATTAGCGCATAAGTTATTTCTTTTCACTACGTTCCATTTTTCCTTCAAGGGCAGCTCCAAAAAAGTATTGCACTTAAATAATCCGAAATGAGACTCACTTTTACAGAAAACGCATGTGTTAGCAACCACTTGAGCTGAATGAACTGATTTATGGGTTTTCTGACTTCGAAAGGATCCCCCGCTCTCAAAGTTTGCATTGGATTTCTCCTTTCTGGCCTCCCTTAACGCTAAAGACGCTAAAGCATCTGCTCTGCTTAGTGTGAAAGATTTGAACTCATCGAATGAAGGAATTTTTTTCGCATGTTCTAGCGTCCAAACGCGAAGTGTTTCTGAATCTAGTTTTCCTTTCAATAGGAAAATAATAATTGTATCCCAATGCTCTACAGGCTGTTTTAGGATTTTTAATGTATCTATGCATTGTGATGTAGTGTCAATTAATTTCCGTAACCCTGAGGCTGATTCCTGTTTTAATATAGGTTGGGAAATTAATTTGTTTAAAGCTGCATTTATGATTTCTGATTCGTTTTCATAACGATCAGTAAGCGCCTTCCACGCCCTTTCATAATTTTCATTTGAAATTTGAATCGATTGTAACAAGGTAGCTGCTTCACCCTTAACAGAAAGTTTAAGATACTGTAATTTTTGACAGTTACTTAATGATTGATTGTTTCCTACACTTGCTAAAAATAAATCACGAAATGAAATCCAATCAAGATAATTAGAAGTAAACACTGGTAACTCTACACGCGGAAGTTTGAGGCTATTGACATCTGAATTTACTGTGTTTTTAGATATATTTACATTAATGTCGTTAACAGTGTTATCGCTTACACATTTCTTTTGTTCATTTTTTAAAGTGATTTTTAACTCATCTAATTTTGAAAGCAATTCATGCATTTCTTGTTCATACTTATCAAATTCTGTGTCTAAACAAGTTGTTAGAATTTCATCATTTAAAGTATTTATCTCACTATCTAAAGAAATAGCACTATTTTCGAATACTTCTATATCAGACAAAGAAATACCCTTGACTTGCGAATTCTTTACTTGGGTAGTTAATCTAGTTAGCTTACCTTTTGTTATTTTTTTTCTCTTTAAAAGGGGCTCCATGTTAAGGACGTGACCTTCCTCAATGAGTGCGATGCTTGTTTCGTCTTTTGCTTTACTCGTTCAAGAGTGATGAATATGAACTGCTTGTTTTATAACAGTTTGCACGTTGACTGCTACACATCATCCTAAACTTGACTGACTATTGCTGTGGCTCGACGGACCATGTACGAACGATGGAAAGAGCAGCACGGGTTTTGAACAACTTTATTGGAAAGACAAAACATCTACACTGAAGGTTACATCAATGTTGCTAGTTACGCGCGTGCGCACTGTTGCGTCGTTGCGCACTCTGGTGGTGGGTTGAATGAATTTAGGGCTGAACAATTTGTAACCGAGCCCACCCGAGCCCGAGTGATATTGTCTCGGACCAAAATCCGGAACCCGCCCCCCGAGCCCGAAGGAAACTTTCTTGTATCAAAACCTGAGCCTTCTACAGTCTGACATGATCTCTCTGTTAATGAAAAATGTTACGTCAAATGTTCTTCATTAACAGAGAGAATATTCTAAATTTTCTTAAAATGCTCCACTTCAAATGCATTACTGTATGACATATTGCAATAGTAATCGCGAAAAAAAACCCTATAAATAAGTGTTAATTTATTTAATTAATTATTTTTTAAGGGGGGGGGGTAAATTTGACATTGATTGAACTGATTTAAATGTTCTTTTCATTTTCTCACAGTAGGAAAATGTTTATTTGGTTTGAATTTGTATGGAGATTTGGCAATTCAATATCTGTGCTTGAGCCCGAGCCCGAAACCTATTTTCGGTTCTAGAGCCCGAACCCGCTTCGGATTCGGGCTGTCGGGCCCGGTCTGAGCCCGTCTTATCTCTAGTACATATACCATACGTAATAGTGATAAAATTTGGAGCTATGCAAATTATTTTTTACTTTAAAAGGCATGCTTTACTTAAACATTCAACTAATATTTTTAATTTTAAACTATTGCGGAAAAGTGTCTTATAGTTACATAACAGACTTTATTAGAACCATAAAAGTCAGTTCCTGAAAGGACTTACAAGCGATGTTTTGCTGCGTTATAATTCATCTAGGCCCTAGGCATTCAAATTAAGAAATACATTGTACATGAAAAATCTATCCCAAACGTGAAATTTCATTTGAAGCAAGGAATATATCTTTAGAATGTGGTTAAAAAAAGATTTATTTGAAACAATTTAAATTACAAAATAACACTGAAAATATTCCCGTATTTACAGATATTTCTGTGTACTTTGGATACTTAAGCTTATACAATTAGTATAGTAGCGAAAATATTATAAATTTTTCTGGTGAAATAATTGTATCGGTGTCGTTGAGAAAAGTTAAAAGCAAACATCGCATAAAGAAAAAACGTGTGTCGTAAAAACACACGGCAGGGGTGAAACTGTTACCTTCTCTTTTTTTTTTTTTTTTGACATTGTGAACTGTCACCTTACCGCACGCCATGCTCTTCTTCTTTCTGCGCCTGACTTACGCATATTTACAATAAAATTGTATTATTTTAATGAAGGAAATACCTTATAAACAACGATAAAACTAAGCAATACTCGAAGTCTGCTTTTTAATTGTTGCCAAAAAACAAAGAAAAATAAGGTTAATGAAAAAGTTAATTTGTTAATAAAAGTTAAACTGATTTCAAGACTGCAATGTGGATTGCGCATTTAAACTGATCACTTGAATTGAATCGAAGAAATCTTCGAAAACTTGCATTATTTGAAAAGTTATGCCCAAAATCCACAAATGTATGCTTGCTTAGTTTCAGTATTGAAACTAATCTGTTAAACTTATTAACAAAACTAACCTTATAATTACTACTATTTTTCATTATTTTTGGCAATAATTGAAAAGCGTAAGAAATTTAACTTTATGATTACTATTATTTTTTATTGTTTTTAGCAATAATGAAAAAACGACTACTTCACTTTCGCAACACAAAAAGTTCGCCGATCAAGAATTTCATAGCGGCGGCATAAAAAGTTTTACTTCAAAAATAACGAGTTTTAACTACGTTTATTTGCTTCTACCCCCTTCATCTGTCAAGAACAGGTAGCCAGGAACTAACGGATCACTTTCAGTGCCGATTGCTCTCATTCGCCGAAACTTGCACAAGAGGGAGAGAGAGTTCTCATGCTTTGGAAATGTCCATTCCGAGGTAACGGATAATCATTCGACTGTCGTGAGGCGGCAGAGCGAATTTTAAACAAAAAGGAATCGTCTTCGCCCGCCGTGCCATCCTCATACAAACCCTTCCCTCTCTCTCTGGGTGGTTCACGTGCCGCTTTGTTCCTCTCGGTTCTTAAAAACTTTCGATTCTTTTCTCCTTACCTTGACTCCTGCTTTTGACTTCCAGCCCCACGGTGCAATTTAAGCCCGCGGGGTGGCCGATTTTTATTTTTTTTCCCCCTTTCGTTTAGAGTGGAAAGGGGTGGCGAAACAGATCGGTGCGATACCCGGAAATTTTCGGTACCGCTCTCGCTTTTCTTCGCCGAAACCGTTAATCACGCCGGGCGCCTCTTTTCTGGCTACGGTGTCAGGTGGTTTAACTCTTTTGCCGCCCCACCCCGTTCCTATGTGTGTTTAGCTAGCGGTGGGAGCGAATTTTTCAAACAAATATTCGTGGATGCATCTTCATAGGTAAGGCATTCGCGGGGGAAGTAAATGCGGGGCCGAGTGCTTGTTTTTGAAGAAACAGAATACAGAACGGAGCGTGACTAATATTGACATTAAGAGTTTTAAAGACTTGCACTACATAAAATTAGTCATTACCCCCCCCCCTCCACCTCTTACGATAAGCCTTTTTCTATAAACTCTACAGTAGAAATTAAAGAAATTTGAATTGTGTAAACAGGAAAGCCAGGATCGATTTTCTTGCTGCCCTGTATTTTTTTTTTTTTAACTTGAATTATTATTATTATTATTTTTTTTTTTTGTTTATCACTAAAAATATTTTTCTTGCATTAATATTTATTCATCAGAAAGGCAATGAAAACAAGTTTTAGAAATTAATAGAACAATAGGGAAATTGCAACCTATTAAATGTTCATATTTTGGCTATTGGATATTGTTAATTGACCCTCAAAACTAAAAAATTCACCATCACCGAATTTTAAAACACCGTGGTTGATTTTTAATGAATTTTTAAAAATTAACGCGCAAAAGTGCGCTCTTCTGAAACGTCACGAGCCTACGTCACAGGGCACGAATGGGCAACCTTCCGCCGAAGATCCCTTGTTTTCGTTAGGGACATTTTGAGCGCGCTGATATTTTTATTTTTTAGAAATTCAATAATCCTTTTGAACACACTATGGAGACCGGATTCGTTAAAGCACAATCTAAATAATCTTCCTCATGTAACATCAACGATGATATTCGAATATTTCCGAGAGGATGAGAGGTTTAATGTTTCAGAAACGCGAGGAGTTAAATGCGAGGAGATAAGCCTTTTACGTTTCGTTTTCGAAGTCGCATGCGTGACCTTCGGCTTCTCCCCTATCGGAAGAGCGCATGACGTCACTTCCTATGCCATTTGACGTCACAAGCGCTTGAACTTTAAAAATTAATTTAAAAAAAAAAACTACTTATCGTATCGAAAATTTTTTTTCACCTATGATTTTCATACATGTTACTCTATCATATAAAAATAAAATTGAAAAATCGAAAACTTCCCTATTGGTGTCTGTAGTACTTACTTCACTTGGAATTTCAAAGCACTCTTTATCGTTTCTTTCAAAAACAAAATTCAAGTTTTCAATTTTTATCAGCATAATATTTTTTAAAAATATCACAACGAAAGAAGACGTTTAACTTCATAATTACACACGTTATGAAACAATATTCGTCTCCAACAAAAAATACGAAATAACGTGAACTTTCCACAATAACATTAACATTCTAACTCATCTATATTTATTTTTTTAGTGTTGTCATTCAAAAATCAAATAAATACCGCAAATTAAAAATTATTCGCAATTCAAATAAAATATAGGAGGCACTTTGGACTCTGACTAATGGCGTCTGAAAGAGGAAAAAACCATTTACGTAAGATATGACCTATTCAATGAGACATCTGTTTTGTCCGCTCAAAATTAAAATGTTTTACCTCTTTGGCATTTCTGAAATTACTACAAAAAAGGTGGCGTATTTAAACTCTAGAAATGCAAACTTAATACCAGTGGAATACAAAACGTTGCAGATGACAAATAGTTAATTACTTGTAAAAATTTATAAAGCATTTTAAAAAATTACAAATAGCAGCAATAATTATTAGAATAGTTCTTAATTTTCTCTAGTTCGCTATTGCATAAAGAGGCCAACATTTGCAATATTCAGTCACCTAAAATGCACTGTAAAAAATACAAGCCAACATTTTTAAACTGATCTCTGTCACACTTTACTTTTATTCAAACTGTCAGGCTTAATTTCTTTTACAGGCAGGTAAACTTTGACGTATGTGACTTTAAACGACAATATTATGCTCATGAGATCTGCATTGTTGCGATTTCTTTTGGTGCAAAAAAAAAAAAAAAAAAAAAGGTTATTTATTCCACTTTCCACTACAAAAGGAATTTCTCAAAAAACTCTTTTAGAAATATAGGAATCCCGTGTTATCATGAAGCACAACTAATTCAATTGGTTACCACAGGCTCTACAATGGTTAAAAGTACACGAATTGATTATTTTAACAAGCTGACCAAGATAAAGCTAAAGTATTACAACATTCTTTGCAATTAAAAAGGAGAGCATTAAGTTTAGAAGTAGAAAGATTTTATGAAAAAATAGCTATACTGACAACCGTGAAACACGATGCTCTTTAAAGGTGATATTAAAAAATGCAACCTTACCATCTTAGTTATTATAAGCTTTTATTATTTTTACTCTGTCTTTTGTAAAAAAAAAAAAAAAAAAAGGGCTTTTTAATCTTTGCCAAAAATAATAGTTGTTGTAAAGTTAATAAAATTAATGCTGAACTTAAGCAAGTGTAGATTTGTGAATTTTGAGCTTTCAAACCTTTAAAAATAACACAGGTTTTTGAGGCTTTCCTTGACTAAATTCCTCAGTTTAAGAGTTTTCAAAAGCTTTTTTCGCCACATACTTGTTATTTTTATTAATGTTTTGAAACACAATTTTGAGCAAAATCTTTTTTTTTTCCAGTTGCAAATTATCCTTTTCCCTGTCATTAGTGACAAATCCGAAAGAAACTAACTTTTACATAGTTTAGGGATAACAACTTGAGAAATTTCGAAACACGAAAATGTTACCGACATTTACTTTCTCATTTTGGAACAATGATCAAACAAATTCAAACTCTTGTTGTTTCATATAAGAACTTCTAAAAATTCATGAAGTTATGTTAAAAACAATATTAGTTCCAGAGTCCCAAAACGTCTCTGAAACCATGTTCAAATTCTTATTGTTCTTATTTATTTATTTATTTTTTATTTCAGATCCCGTGTCACAAAAACAAGTGGCAAGAAATGCGACTAAATTACGTGTTGTTAAAAAAGGGAGGAGGAACCCTTCATAACTGTCTCTCCTCATCGGATATTGCTGCGCCGACGCCTAAAGTTGTTCTAGCAGGCGCCTTCGTGACCCCGAGTTGTCATCTGACAGAATATTGGCAGCAGCCCCTGAAGGTGCCGAACACATGACCCGGAACTTCATAGCCCAGCAAACGAAATTAACTGCTCTGGCAGTACCTTCACTGCTGCAGCTCCAGGCGGCGAGAAGGTGAAATTTAGTCGTAAATGATCTTATTTAGAATTAGAAAGTGTGTGGTGCTTTATGGTGGAAAATGTACTGCGTTTTTTAGGCAACGAAAATTTTCCATGATGCTGAACTTTATTAACTTGAGTAGCTAATCTTGTAATACGAAGCTGATAAAGAAGCTCTTTAGAGGAAGATAATCTTTATACGAAGCTAATCTTTATGATACACTAATTTTTATGATAAGTTACGAGGGAGGATATGAAAACAAGTTTCATCATACTTTTTTGCAGGAAAGCTTTCAGGGGCAGATACAAGTGGAGGGGCATGGGGGTCATGCCAGGGGCGGATCTAGAAATTTTTGAAAGGGGGGTCAAGTTTCAATGACCTGCATGTTCTACCTCCTAAGTAAAACAGAATCAATTAAGGGTGCCAATCTCCCCTAATGGTGATGACGTACCCCCTCAGATGCTATACAGAGCACCCACCCCCCAAATAAGATCAAAATTCTTTCAGAATCCCCTCCCCCTAAATTTTTCAGTGATGCAACCTGTGCCATGGATCATATTCCCTCAAATTTTCATCAGAAATATTTCTTTAGGTTGACAGGCTGGTCACGTTTAAGCTTTGAATATACCAGTTTACAGCTACAAAATAATTGGGAAAAGTACACACCTTAAACCACACGACATGTGGTTTAAGGTGTAAGAGTGTTCTGAAAAAACCAGGAGCTTATTAGAGATTATTGTTCTTTTGAAAATGAATAAAAATCTTAAAGTAACCATAGCCCAGTAAATCCTTTAAAAAAATCTCGGGCTGAGAAGAAGTACCTTTCAGAACCAAGCAAAAAAAAAAAAAGGTTAACATTTTTCCATGTACTATGGTTTCGGATCTAAAAAGTTGAATTTAAAAAAAATCATAAACTTGTCACTGGGTGGTCAGCTGACCCTTTGACCCTCCCCTGAATCATCCCTTGGGTCAGGGCCGGATTTAGAAGTGTGGAGGCCCCGGGGCAACGAAGGAAGGGGGACCCCTAATTAGGGTTCGAAAAGATCATCATATTTTCGAAAATATCCGATACTTTGATATATATCCGAATATTTTGATATATATATGTATATATCCGATATTTTTGACCCGTGAAAGTTAGGATACTTTGTAAAAATTTCATTGTGGGACCCCTTTGTTGTGGAGGCTCCGGGGCAGTAGCCCCGCCTTTCCTCCCCTAAATCCGGCCCTGCCTTGGGTCATCCCCCCCCCCCTAAACTTTTGACGTTAGCTTCCATCCGTATTCTGTTCAAATAATCTCTGAATAAAATGTAAACTGCAATAAGCTTCTCAATTCATTAACTATTTTCAGAAGTAAACATTTCATATGCTAATTCTTTTCATTGCTTATGAACATTGCATTAGTAACATTCGTGACCTACCAGGTGCCTTATTCCTGGCCGATTTTGTGATTTTTATCAACACCCATGCAGATTCAGAAATTTTTCGTACCCAGAACCCTATATTCTTCAGCATGACCTCCCCCCCCCCCCCCCGCCTCTCTCTAAAATGGTAGCCTGTATCCGCTCGTGGAAGCTTTATGAATTTACAATTTCACAATAAAGCACCAATTTTTCTGTATAATCTCCTCCGACATTAATACGTTTATCTAGGTGTTGCAAGGATTTAACGAAACCATCTTGGTAAAAGATCTGTGTCTCTTGGTTACTTGCTGTCCTTCTTCATATTTTCGTTGGAGCTCCAGTTTTTACCAGGAAGGTTTATTTAAGCTGATTTTATGGTTATGTAACTATTTCAACACGGTGATAACTATGGAGAAAAATACATTAATAGTTGTGATTTTGTTACTCTATGGCGTGTTTCTGTTCGTAATGAAACTTCCCTGCAAAAAATAGCAATAGGAAAGTTATTTTTGGAATGTTCCTAGGAACTTAATCTAAAATGTGGGAGCCTTCTTGTTTCGTCCGAAATCTACTTAAAGGAGGATGATTCATTAAGAGAATCTTCTAGAAATTGAGTTATTGCTGAGAAATTATCGTTTACCATGAATACGTCTTTAAAACAGCAAACAGGATCATAAACACCAAGTAATTAAACAGTAGATTAAAACTTTAATGCACTTCTTGAACACTACAACAAGTACCGTATTTGTAACGACAGTTGGAGTTGGTTATATAGAAACAGCAAAATATTACTTGAAGAAAAGGCTTAATTGCGATGAGAGCCAATGGGAACTTTTTTCCTGTACTTCTTTTTAATTTGGTATGAAATTCTGCAGCTTACACATATACATGTATTTTCAGGGCCGTATGCAAGGGGGTGGTTTATAGAGTTCAAACCCCCTCCGAAATTTCATCTAGAAAATGCTTTCCATTATTTTTTTGTTTTATTCATTTATTTATATATTTTGGTGTCAAAAATGATATTATTGTTATTATTATAGTTTCAATTTTATTTGTGAAATGAAATAAGTATGCCTGAAAAGTTGTACAAACTCATTGTGTGTTTATGGTAATTTATGGTAGTTATTGGGAAATTTATTTGTTATGTAACAATATGGCGTTTTGTTAGAAACACCCCCTCAATCCATTTAGATTACCTATTGTAACAAAAATCAATAGAATACGCATGAAACCAAATTTGATAGACCATATAAATGTTTAAAAAAATGTATTTGATAAAATCCCCTCCGAAACAAAAGTCTGGTTACTGTCCTGTGTATTTTAGTCTAGAAAACACTTCAGAGTACAATAGGAAGCAAATGAATAGTTTAGTCCTGAGTATAAGAGGGTGTTTATACTTTCATGTAATTTGGTTTTGAAGTGTTAGAAAAGAGAAAAGAAGTTTTGTCTTCTCATTTCATTATCGCTGAAATTATTGTTACCTTTGTTTGAAATTATTTTACGTGCAAAATAATTGGAATTAAATCAATGAAATTTTTTTTCCAAGAGTTGAGGAACCTGACCCCTTTTTTGCGTGCGCCACTGCATGTAACTTATTGCACTTATATTTCCTGCTCGATATACCATTACCTTACCTTGCATTCGGTATCTTGATCGATAGATGCAGGTATTACGCTAGAATTTTTAATTTCTTGGTTTCTGTTCTCAGTTGGAATTTCAGAACTGTTCGATAATATTTCCATTGGGGAACAGACTGGAGAGAGTTCTCCAACAGTTGAGGGGGTATCCTGTCACCAAAAGGCAAATCAGAACTCACTAATTATGGTCAT
The DNA here is from genome assembly GCF_026930045.1 of Uloborus diversus. NCBI lineage: Eukaryota > Metazoa > Arthropoda > Arachnida > Araneae > Uloboridae > Uloborus > Uloborus diversus. The sequence goes on from NC_072734.1 coordinate 106,256,549, forward strand.
CAAGCGAAAGGGACAGCAGGAGAACGGATGGTAAATCGCCAATGTCCTCTTCATAAATCACACGAGCGGAGGGACAATGGCACAACGAAACCTTTTGATGACACGGGGGCGCCAATGAGAAGGTCATATTATTTCCGGTGGACGGGGGAGAGGGGAGTTTTCCTGAATAGAACCCTCCAGTAGAGGTGATAATCGACTTTCTTTGTCTACCTTTCCAGGGGAGGAGGCGAAAGGGAGTCGACTCTCCCCGACTTTGCGGGATTGTCTCTAATGTCAAGTCGGGTGTGGGCGGGTCTCGGATGTCATCCGGGGTACACCCAAGTTGACTTCGGGAGAAAATTTTCCCAGGATACATGCTTGTTCGAAGCTGAACTTTTCAAACATTCAACATGCAATTAAGGAGAGCGTATCTGAAGGATATATTATCCAATACTTTATTGATTCCTCTTTCAGAAAAGTATTTTTTGATGCGATATTAAAGCATAATTTGATTGAATGCTAGCTCCGAAATAAAATGATTAACCAACCTAAATAAAACATAAATTGTGTAAGAGTTACAGAAAATGGATATTTCAAAACTAAGGCAGGGACGCCCAGAACTTAAATTTTTGGGTGGGCGGAAATTCTCAATTTGCCGAATGGAACTAAAAATTTTACCGAATGATGATAATTTTGCCGAATAGAATTCCAAATTTTGCTAATCGTCAGACAAAATTAGCCGAATAAGGACATTTTTGGGAGGTCACGGCGACCTCTCAACGACTACAAAGACTCTCTTAACTAATAGGCCTCTCCATCAACTACATCAGTGTAAAAATGTTCAAAACACATCAATGCAAAGTTGTGAGTGCGTGACGTTCTTCAGAGCATTATGTGCAACTTCACTGTTTCTTACTAACGAAAAGGCTTCATTGCACTTTTGAAACAGCCATTTGCCTTAACTCTTTGAGAATTTGTGTTTATTTACGTTGGATATTTATTTTATTTACCTTTTAGCACAGAATTTTTGATCATTTTTTCATGTAACTCAAAGTCTGTATAATTTACTGTACTTAGGCTAGAATGTTTCTGGATGGACTCCTTGCACTTGGTGCAACAAAAAATTACTGATTGCAATGCAATTCCAGTAGACTTTTCCCAAGCCAAACTCTAAAAGGATTTGAACTTTTTAATTCAAACAATTTACTTGTCGCGTTGTCGGAATAGCATATATCTAAAGAATATGATATAGGCGAGGGTGGCCCAAAGTATGCCCCCCCCACCCCCATGGTGTGTTATCGACGATGAATACGTATGTCGTGTTAACCCGAACACCCCAGAGTTATTATCAGTCCCAGCAAAGCAGCAGTGAAGCGGTATGGCGCAACCAAGTTTTAAATATATATATATATATATATATATATATATATATATATATATAATGAAGTTTTGTAACTTGTGATTAGTCGAAGGCCAGCTTATTTTTTTTATTGTCAATAATATTAATTTATTCTGACACTATCCACCTATAAATTACGATGGTCATTCCGTTTTTTTTTTTTTAAATTATCAATTTAAGGTTATAATTATTGAAATAAAAAACGTGCCTTTGTGCAAAGCGGGTATAGGCTTTAAAATTTCTTGACTCGTGTGCTGACCTATATTTTCTCTTTCAATAGAATAAGTATAACTTTAAAAAGTTATTTTTTAGGATGGCAATTAATTAGTCTGTTAATGAACTCAGATATTTCTTTATGTTTTATAAACAAATGTACTGATTTTAAATTGAATAAGTACCACTGTTTTATATATATTTTTTAATATAATGGAAGGTAGCTATTCAACTGTTTTAATCATTTATAACTTTATATTTGGTTGGAAAATGTGAAAAACCACAATTAGTTAAGCTTACCTGCTTCGGGCTCAATGGTATGGCAAAGCGGGTTTTTCACATGTTTGTTAAGTTTGATAATAAATAAATATTAGATTTGAAATAATACAAAAATCACTTTTTATTTTGAAGTTCGAAAACCCTGCTAGGAAATAAAACCGAAATTGTTGCGATAAAAATCCAAAAACTATAATTTTCAAGCATTCTTCGAAAACCTTACCCGCTTTGGGTCACCTTCGCCTACTGTTCAATGCTACTGTTTGTTGCTTCTTTTTAAGGAAAGTAATTTTTGTTGTAGCACACAAGCATAGTTTAAACTAGAAGTTCCGTCAAAAACTAAACAAGCTTACTATCCCGTATACCAATATCGATTTTCTAGTATCTAGTCAATATTCTCTAAATTAGCTGAAACTGCAAATTATGTCAAACATATCTTTTTAACAGTTTAAGCTTATTTCTAGAAACAATATGCCTTGTTCATCTTAAGAAATGGATTCGTAAAAAATAAATAAACGAACAAAAAAAGTAGTTACACCTTTAAACCAAGCAGCTAATCATCAAAAAAAAAAAAAAAATCTTTAATCGCTTTCAAAAAGAAATAATAATAATAATAATAATAATAAGTTCATTAAAATAAATACCAATACATTTGTTTTTCCCCCGTCGCGTCACCAGAACAATTTAGAAAATAAATATACTTTACAAAATAAATAAAAAACTGTAAACTTAAAGAAATAATTTTCATCATCATTAAAAAAAGAAAAAAAAAAAGTCTGCGCAGCTTTTAATGTTGAAAAATATAAAGAACCCGGAATTTCGCTTCATTAACCACTGCCAAAAACAGAATGCATAAATAAAAACAAATCACATCAACAATAATTATTTCAGTGAAAACCAGGGTTGCGGAGTCGGTCTGATTTTGGGGTAAAAGAGTCGGAGACGGCAGTCGAAGGCTTTAAATTCAAAGACTTCGAGTCGGTCAAAGTCCGTAACTCTGCCAATGCCTGCGGAGTCGTCTACCAAACAGTTTCAGAAATTTTTCGAACCAAAAACAGTATAGCTCCGTTCATCAGGAGGGAGTCATTTTTCAGTATGACTCCTTCTAAAATGGTAGATTGTATCCTCCCTTGCCGGTGGGGCACCCCTAGCTCTACTAAATCACACTTTTAAATTCTTCGCTGTAAGTTTTTTTTCTTTAGGTTTTTCAAAAACGTATCAAACAGCTTGTGTATTTATCAGTCCTGGAGTTATTACACTAATAGCAAAATTTTATATAAGTCCATCCTACGAAAAACCCACCATTTTTTCTTTCAAGAGACAGCTCATTATATTTCATTAAAAAGTAAAAATTTTAAATGTAGTGAACATAATTCTTTGCCTACAGGAATTACGGATACATTTGCAAGGGCGCCCATATAAGGGGACAAGGGGGCTCAGCCCCCCCCCCCCCTTTGAAATGAGAACTTCCTTGCTTTTAATGCTTTTTTCTTTGCAAAAAATTAGTAAAATTTCTTTTCCAGCCATTAATGAATAAGTTATTAAAAATGTCAAATTTTAATATTTCTAATCTGTACTGAAATCGGTTTCCATGGGGAAAATATTCTTCCAAACCATGGGGTAAATTTTTGAGCCCCCCCCCCCTTAAAATTTTGCATATGGGCGCCCCTGTACATTTGTGATTCCTTAAGCAACAGAACGTTGTTCATTACCCTTTTAAATTATAATCCTTAATGATGAATATGAGATGTCACTCGTGTCAAACAAAATGTTCGTTTTTCCTCTGAATAGGATCATAGTTCATCTGTGCTGTCAATCGCTGTTTAAAAGAAACAAAACAATAAGTTCTCAAGGATATCAGAAACAGTTCCCTTTATTGCAAATCCTAATCCCATTTCTCAAATATCTTCTTTGAAAGATAGCTGTACTGCCATGGAAAGGCAAAGAACGTTCTTTCGTTCTTTATTTTTAGCCGAAAGAAAGTATAAATAAACAAGCTTGCACAACAAAGCTAAAATACCATAGATGACAAAAATGCAAAAAATAAATAAATGATGCAGAAAAAATAAATAAATAAAAATAATAATGATGTCGTTTCCGAAATTTTATAAGTATTTTCTCCTGAAAGAGCATGATAAAAAACATCGGATTTAACCATTTTTTAAATAATTTGACAAAGTTTAATATTTTTTAACAATCATTTTGAAAGGTGCAATTTCATTGTTAACGCCTCTGCACGTGACATCACAAATGATGAAATGCCATTCACTGATGCCATTAGTAGAGCGCAATATTTAATTCGCAGCTTTTCTCATGTGTACTGGCAACGATCTGGTTGATAGCAAGCGTAGAGCGCAATATTCAATTCGCTTCTTGATTATCATAACGTGGAAACGCAGCTGACAGATGCGTCAAAGTGCATCATTTGTGACGTCATAAAGACCACGACATATTTGAAGAATCGGGCATTTTAAAAAATTAATTAAAAAATAAGCGTTGGGAAAATGAAAGTATTTTCTCTCTCCATGTTATTTTTTTGCTTATTCTATCAATTTCAGTGACTAAAAGTAATAGTAATACTTTTGAAGGAAACAACCATGTTAAAAATTCGCAGATACTGCCCCTTACCTTTCAATGGCAGTATAGCACTATATATATTTTGTTCCATCCTCAAGAAGATAAACTGGACATTAATTCATGCACGATGCTAAATTTGGTTGGCATACAAAAAAAAAAAAAAAAAAAAAAAACATCCAAAGAATGGTAACTACCAAAAAATTAGCAAGATGGGAAACTCTCCAAGTAGCTCTCGGAGCACCGAACCAATTCTCTCTCTCCCTCCCTCTCCCTTTCTCTATCGGGCAAACCCCACATCAGATATATAATCAGTCACTCAAACAGATTGAGAAATGGACGCAAAAAGAAGAAAAATAGTGGATAAAAATAAAACTCGCGAGCGCAGAAGTAATAAAAATATAATAAATCCTGGGCGTGTCTTTACCATCAATAAGTCCACACCCGATTTGACGTGTACCTACCCCACTCCGATTTTAATGCTACCCTACGCTGGAGCCTTTAACGGCATATCTAGTTAGTGGACTGTAATATCATGTTATTACAGCACTGCCCCGCACTAGACAACGGTCATTAAGCTAGCTGTAATTGAATATTGCTCGCCTTCTCACTGTGCTAACAGTCTTGTTGCAGAATGAGATTTTTGTTTATTTTTCCTCAAACTATTCATTGTGGTTTCTGGGAGCGTTTCTTAATTTCGGTCTGAGGCATAAGTTTATTGCAGATCGAATATGGGCATCGGCTAATAATTGATAAATACGGGACTACTGGTCATTTTATAACCTGTCATTATACATTCTGGGAGGGAATGTGGATCTCGGGAGATTCACTGAAAGATAACTTTTTGCTTCAATCTAAATTGATTTTTTTTTAAAGCCGAAAATTGATCTGGTTGTTGTGTTCTAGTTATGGTTTTTGTAAATGGTTTTCCATAATGAAACCAACTTGAAAATGATCTGTGTTTCTTCAGTGATGGAATTATCAGTTTTTTGCCTGATGGTTTGTCTTGCGTTCCAGCTTATTTCTAAGTTGTTCCAACGTTACTAACTGACATTGCTTTTCGATTCTAAATCATTTCCACTGATTCGAAGTTTAGTGATATCCAAGTTTCCAAGTTCTTGATACTAGTGGAACTACAATTTTTTTTTCACGGAGCTATACCAAGCTAATCAGTGTTTCCAGATTGGGGGAAAATTCCCCATTTTGGGGAAATCTTGTGCTCTTTGGGGAAATTTTGGAGAAATGGGTTTTAAGGGGAATTTTTTGGGGGCAAAATTTTTTCATGGGGAAAACCCGAGGAAAAAAACCCTCAGGAAACTATTATTTTTTTTTTTCGTAGGTATTTAAATTCGCGTATTTATATCTGGTAGTTAGATTGTTTATATCGAACAGCGTTGGTTTAGCTTTGTTCAACTTTATGGAATTCGCATTCTGTGGAATATTCTATAACGGAATTTGCATTAATGTTCTGTCGGCGTAACTAGTGTGTACGTAAAACGGGTAAAAATAAGTGAGCGTGATGAAGAATATTCTTGGATAAAAAAAGTTCATACTTTAAATGTACAGAAGCAGAGTAGTAAATGCGAGTAGAATTTTTTTTTTTCTTCTTATTTCTCGGTCGGCTAGGGCCATCCAATCAAATCCAACATGACTAAAAGTCCTTTCTTGATGCAGGTATTTGTATTTATAAAGACAAAAAGAAAAAAAAAGTGGGGGAAAAAAAGCGAAAATGGCGGAGGGGGGGGGGGGAATTCGAGGAATTTTAGAAAAAAATTTGGTTATTTGGGGGGGGGGGGGAATTTCAAGAGGAAAAAAATATCACAGTGTCTATTCATTTAATGAAAATATTCGTATATTCGTGGAAAAATGATTTTTTAATTTGGGGAATTTTGATAGAAAACATCGTTTTGGGGGGAAAATTGGAAGGGAAGTGGGGAAATCTGGATTTGACCATCTGGCAACACTGAGCTAATGTTAAGTTTTTTCGTTGAGATCGAAAGACTTGGCAAGCAACATGCAAACCATGTGTCGCAGGTTGAGCATTGCTGCTTTATAGTAGCGGCGGAATGTGGGGAAAAAGTGAAATACATAGATAACTTCCTTTTTTTCAAAATAAACGAATTGGAAAATTGTTCTGAAAATAACGTCATAAAGAAAAAAAAACAATATAATATGTAATAAAACTTGCATTGAAACATATTTTTTTTTTTTTTAACCAGTAAGTTTGTACCTCCAAAAAGGAATAGAAAATTTTCACTTTTTTTTTTCGAGTGGTAAAATGAAAAATTAAATATTTTTCACGTGAAATATTTTATATTCTATTATTACAGACATTTTTGTTCAAATGAATGAGTAAATAACAGATGAAAGGAATAAATGAAAAGAAAATGAAGCAATAAACGAATTAATTAGTCAATTAATATGTGAAAAAAAAATAAGTGAGCAAATAAAATAGTGAATGAATAAGAAAATAAGTGAATGAATGAATAAATAAGGGAAGTAATGCCCTCCACGCACTTGACTAACTGCACAAAGCATTTAAAATACAAATAAGCTTACAATATTAAACAAATAAATACTGCACCGAATATTAATAGATCTCAATAAAAATTTTAAATGTTAATAACAAGAACATTATTATTTATTAATAATAAAAATAGTTTTTGACTTACCACAAAATATTACACTACGAGTATCAACTTTAAAAAATTGCTTGAATTGTCATATTCTTTGATTTTCAGAGGTAACTCTTTCTTGACTGAAATAGACTACATGTGTTACTACATAGGTAAAATACAGTAACCCCTCGTTATATCGCGCTTTTCGGGGGACAAAGAAAAAGAGCGATATATCCGAAAGCGCGATATAACGCACGTCATTAAAAATAGTTATAATTCCAGTATACAAGTAAATTAGAATTTGTTCTTCTTGACATGATTTTCTAATGGTTTCGAAGTAGTTCACGAATGTACTATCACACCTATTGAAATTTAAACAAGATTGAAATTTAAGAACATTTCACCATCAGAAAGTTAAAAACATCAAACGGCGAATGAAGACGATCTTTCTGAGCTACCGCGAGATAAGAGTGAGCATCCCAATACCCTCTTATTCCCAGTAGACTTTCTAATTTGTTTGCCTTCCTGGACAAAGGATGTGAAAAGTAAAAGTAACCACATTGTTTACAGAAAACTCTTTTTCCCGTCCAGATCATTCTTTCTTTCTTTAATGCAAATCCTGGTTTGTGCGACCAAGTACAAATCTTTTTTGTACTAAAAGAAGGGCGTATGTTCTCTTCTACGTGGGCTAGTATAACACTTGCTTGATGTCTCTCACTCATTGTAACGGCTATGCATCAATACAAAATATGATATCAAAAAGTTTACAGACTATCTTCAACGGAAATATACTGCGCGGGTACACTGTAAAAAAAATTCGGAAACGTTTCTGAGTATATCGTGCAGCTGCGGTTCATGAAATTTTCAAAAACGTTTCTGAGTATTTCGGAATTCTCTTTCTGTAATGTCCGGAAACGTGTCTGAGTATTTCGGAATCCTCTTTCTGTAATGTCCAGAAACGTGTCTGAGTATTTCGGAATCCTCTTTCTATAATTTCCAGAAATGTTTCTGAGTATTTTGGAATCTTCTTTCTGTAATTTTCAGAAACGTTTCTGAGTATTTCGGAATCCTCTTTCCGTAATTTCCAGAAATGTTTCTGAGTATTCTGTGCAGCTGTGGTTCATGAAAGTTTCGAAAACGTTTCCGAGTATTTCGGAATTCTCCAAACAATTTTCAAAAACGTTTCTGAGAATTTCGGAATCCTTTTTTCCGTGATTTTTTCTAAAAAATAATTCTTTTTTAATAGTATTGCATGCCATATCAGTTTCAATTCTTTCATATCTAAGAGCAATGAAACAAGCAATTTTAGAATCATTCGTGGATTTTTTTTTTTCTGAATTTCTAATGACAAATAGCATGGTTAACAGCATAACATATGCACAGTTATAAATTTTTGAAAATTTATGAAATAATATAGTAGTTTCATTCATAATCACAAAATCGTCGGGGGAGGGAAGGGGAGTACTTTCTCAGAAGTGGGATTGTTTGTTAAACAATATTAAACTTCAGTTTTTCTCTCAATATTTTCAAGACAAAATTATCAACATATTGTATTTTTAATGCAGAACTTAAAAACATATCTTGTATCAAACTTGATAGCTTTTATTTTCGGATAAAATTTGACAGAACTTACCTTCCCTTCGCGTCAAGTCTATTTCTCTGACGAAAAAAGTGTACCGAAAAGTGCCAACAGAGAAATTGGTGAATTTAAATATGACACCAAGTCCTCCTGTTGGAACCATTCGGGGTGATTCTTCTGTTCTTGCCCCTTTTCCAGTTCATCACAAATATAAATACTTTATCAAAATATGTTACTGATTTTATTTTTACAATGTGCGCAAAATGCATTACATATTTTATTTGTTAAAACATTGAATTCTATTGCATGATTACTCCATTTCATATATACGAGATCCCCCCCCCCCACACCATATAGTGATGGTGAACCCATAAAATGCTATAAAGCGCCCCCCCCCCCCCCTAAAAAAAGCAATCCCTGAAAATGTCAATGGCAGTCTGCGTGGTGAACGCCCCTCGTCTTCTCCCCATATGTACATTGTATATTTAATTAATAACATAGTATTTAAAAAAGGATCACTTTTAAAACAATGACATGAAATAATATTTCTTTTTATTTCGGCTTGTAAATGCAGCTGTTCCATTTTTGCCTCTGGCTCATTCCTCCTGACTGTCCTATATTAAACTAGTATATCCACGAAGGAAATGTTATTTACCGAACAAACTAATGTCAAGGAATTTTTTATTGTCAACCACATTTAACAAAATGAATAAGCACATGAATTAATTGCATAACTATGTAGCTTACTAATAGATAACTGGGCCATTTTCTAATGGTATAAATATTTTTAAATAAATGAATAAATTATAATAAAAAAAGATAAATAATACTGGCACATTTTTTGTGAAGCATATTACAATATTAGAAAGCATTTGCATTACCATATTTTTAATGAATTAAACAATTGATTTTTTTTGAACCAATGTATGTATATCCAAGTATTTCGAAATAACTTTTCTGTGATTGCTTTTCAAATATAAATCTTATTTCTTTTGCGTAATTAATCAGTTTCAATTGGTTACAACAAATAGTACACTGCGCTCACAGGTATGTAGGATAACTTTAAAATTAATTCGATAAACCCAAAAACAGTTACAATTGGAGCCTCAATCAAATGCAAATCAACAAAAATATAAATGTATATAACAACATTTTTAAAAATATTCATTAATACTTACAAGTGAACATGAGCGGAAGAAAATCTAAGTACCTCCATTACAACTAGATAAGTAATCCAAAGGATTTCGTTTCATTAAGTATAAAAACGGGTGTTGAAACTATTCACGCTTGAACACACAATATAAATGTAATCACGGTTGCACCGGAAATTGTATAAGCAAATCGTTATTAACTAACTTAATAGCTGCGTACATCTTCTAAAAAATCAAGAGCAGCCCAAAATGAAAGGCGTAAAATTAGTTTCGACACAATTTACTACTCTCTAGACATGAAATAACAAGCAATCCAATAGCAACCATAGATAAGAAAAAAAGAAGTTCTCGTTATTTCCGACTCATTGGCGCCTGTGTTGGAAGGATGAAATAGGTTTCGAAGCGTTGCGTCATCACTTCCGCTTCTAGATATCTTGAAATAACAAAAAGCTTTCTGAATATTGAGGAGTTCGCTATTGGATGAAGGATTCCTACTATTTCGGAAACGTTTCCGATATATCCAGAAACGTTTCCGAAATTTGTTACAGTGTATGTACATTTGGAGTGACAGGAATTGCTGCTGCTTTTCCAGTAAATTCAGAAGAATAGCTTCCTTTTGTTCATTGACAAAATAAAGAAGAAAGAGACCTTCTCTGAGCAATACCATACATTTTTAGAAATGGTTTCAAACTTAAAGCAGAGCTTTTGTTCTTATTTTAGGCTTTAATATTTCGGGAAAGAGAAGAAAAGAGCGATATATCCGAATGAGCGATATAACGAGGCGCGATATAATGAGGGGCTACTGTATTACCAGATAGGTGGATTTAAAGGCAGAGTAAATTTTTCGTCATTCCACTCTGCCCCGCTATTTTACTTTGCCCTATATTACACTACATAAGTTATGTTCATCTTATTCCACCATATTGTCTTAAAATTTAACACTTTTTTTTTTCAACTGGGGTATAGTTAATTTGCTGTTAGTCTTTTATGGATCAAATGATAGTCTTTTACGCATGCAACTTGCTTTTATGCAGGGTTGTCAACTGCTCCGCAAAAATAGCGAAACTCCGCAGATTTTGCACCGACTTTCACGGTCGAGCGTTTTAAAGCAGCATAAGTGTTTAAAGCTGATTTTAATTTTATGCTAGTGCTTAAAATGATTATCAATGCTCAAAAGCAATTTTAGATAAGTGGTTTTATTTATTTATTTATTTATTTTTAATGCAAAATACCGAGTTGTTTCGCCAAACTTCAAAATGCTCCTCAAAATTACCACATATGCTCCTCAAATTGTTTCTCCGAGGTTGGCAACCCTGCTTTTATGTTATATTTATTGTATGGCGCTAAAAAAAATTTGTGCGAGAATTACTTTTACACACTTTTTGCATTAAATATGTATATTGTTTTCATAAAGGTTTATCTGTTATTTTGTACGTAATAGGAAAAAATATAAAAGTATGTCGAAACAATGGTGATTTGTGTTAGTCTGTTATACGGAGCGGAGACTTAGTGTTGTTTATACTCGTAAAACTAAACTGAATTCAGTTTCGCAACATCCCGTGGGGGGGGGGGGGTTCTGGAGTACAAGCGCCGATGTTTCGACTTGGTGGTCAGCGGAAAGCGGTAGCCCCAGGGATTCGTTCCCAAGCACACTTGTTTCTCATTTTATAGCAGTGGTGATACTATATGAAATTCTGAGTCGACTGTGCCCATTCCGGAAATTGAACCTGGCTATGTCGAAACGCGAAGCGCTACAACTAAGTCTCTGGGCTTCGTTTGCTGTTTTTAAATAATGCTATTAAATATTTTGCAGAAAATAACTATCTTTACCTCATTCCTTTCTTCATATACAGGTACAATGCATAACCACTAGTTAAATGAATATTAAAAGTTTTTTTTTGAAGCAGCAAGGCTATTTTCCCTTTTGTGATTGTTAGGCTGTTACAATGAAATCGCCCCACTGTTAAAACTTGGGGTTTCGTATGACACCTTTTTGGGTGAAACTCTTGTAGCAGCAGCGGCACCCCCCTTAAGGTTGCCAATTTGGCTCCCCCATGGCACTTCATGGCAAAAAAATTCCGCCCTTAAGGGTGCCATTTTAGCTTCCAATGTGGTGGCACTGTTGCTAAAGTGGTTTCAAACCCCTAACAGGTGCCATATGTAACCCGCAGTTTTAACAGCGCACAGTAGATTTTCAAATATATATATATAATATATATATATATATATATATATATATATATATATATATATATATATATATATTATATATATATATTATATATAAACGAATTGTCATACGTAATTCCGAATGTTTTCGTTTCGTGTAACAGTTTCAATTTGTGTCAATAAGCAGAATAAGTAGGGCAGGTAGAGAGACCGAAATTAATTCAAATTAAAGTTTAAAAGAACTCCTTAATTTGTTACGAATAACGAACAAGACAAAAAAATCCTTTTCCTTTATTAAGAAAAAAAGGTCCAATATTCCACTCTCTATAAGAAGCACTAGTTGTAGTTTGACGAATTGTATTTTTTCAAACGAGTAGATAAAATAAAAGTTCAGAGACTCAAAAATCAAACAAACAAGAACGGTCCAAATAAAAAAAGGGGGGGGGGGAGGGAGAATCTAAACTCAAAGAAGCGATTAAACTTTTCTAGCTTTGCTACTTAGAAGAAAAACTGCTTATTTGACGCATGAACAAACTTACTACACATGAAGAAAAATAAAGGTCTCAGCTCCAGACTATCTAATCACTATGTTTCTAGTTGTAATCCATTATCCAAAGCATAGTATTTAGTTTGATTCTTCAAATCCCACCCCCTCTCCACTCCATTCAATCTGTCAGCGGTAGTGGCCTTTTTAACTTCCCCTTGTTGAATTTTTAAACTTCGGAATGGAGACAATGTTTTCAATATCGCTTCAGTAGCAATAAAACAATTCAACCCCGAGTAGCGGTAAATTTTTTCTTTTCTTGTTTGGCAAACTTCCGCGAAACAAGCAAAGTCGATGGACAACAAGAAAACAACTCCGGAGACGTCTCAAAAACAAAACGTGAAATCGCGTGACAACACAATCGCGGATAAAAAGGACAAAAGCGGATAACCTTATGCAACGGCGATCGTCTTTATCCGCCCACTCGACCACGCCTGTTCCTCCGCCCACGTCTTGACAACTGTTGCCATGGTAACCTGCACAGACATCAATGATAGCATTCTGTTAATTTCGGTCGCCATCTTGATAGTTGTACCGGTTTTTTTTTTTTACTTCCGTAAGATGTTTGTTTTGCTTTGAACTTTGGCCGACTGCTAATAGTTTGAATTCCTTAAATCACAAATGAAATTATTTTAAGTCTCGGAGTTAAATCGATCCATTACCTTTAATTACAAAGCAAAGATTTCTTTTTCTGAAGAAAATAATGTCGTGTCCCAAGTTTCTCATTGTTGTCCTCAAGTATTCTGTTTCTTATGCATTTTAAAAAGAAACTTTATCTTGAAGAATACGTTAACGAACATAAAAATCTTCTTAAATGTGCTTCTAACAAGCAAAAAAGTTTGTTGTGCTTAGCGGCAATAGTTAAAAAACTAGTTACCGGTTTTGTCATTTGAACTCGAAGCAATATTTTGAACCAATTCTTTGGTGAACCACGCGTGATTGGAGGCATACCATATCAGAGGGAGTGTTGTAATATTCCTGGAAAATTTAAAACAGCAATTATCACATATATGTCTATTGAAAATGATGAAATGAAGACAATTCTTTTTAATTACCTTTACTTAAATTTAGAAGAATATTTTCTCCCTCGAAGACTTTCAGCAGTAACTGCATCCATCGTAGATGTATATTGAACTTAATTAAATGGGGGGGGGGGGGATTTCCTAATGCTTATTTTATTAGAAGACGGAGAGTGTTGTTTTCCAGCAGGACTTTTAGCAGTAGCTGACTCGTATTCATGAACTGAGCCTAATAAAATAAAAATAAAATTGCAGTTAAGTATCATCAGCCTAAACAGTACTCGGACAAAACCAACTAATCAGACTTTGTTCCGGGACTGAAAGATTAAGTCTTAATTCGAATGTACATTTAAACTCTCCATAAAGTTTTGTTATTAACGATAGAGTGCCAAGTATCCTATAACTCCAATCAGCCAAACTGTCCAATGATCCGAACTTACCATCCATCTCTTTTTTTATGGCTGAGCATAGAAAAACTAAAATGTTCCCCCTCTAAATGAGAGGGAAAGGACTAATATAAGAGATTAACCAATACATCAGAGAATAAGGAAAAGGGGGCAAATCAGGGTCAAGACAACAAATAAGAATAAGAAGATTCTAAAAGAATATTTTTTAAAATCTACACATGCACAACTAAATTTTATTGAAAAAATAAGTTTTCTTCATTGACAATATGTATTTTAACCGTTCTGATGATAACTAACGATGCTCTTCCAAATATTTTTGCCTATCCGATTGGAACCGATTCCGACAGATTTGGATAACCGGCAATTTACTGTATCGCAAAATTCAGAGTTTTGAGGTTCAGTTCTGCCACATTCAGTAAAGAGGAGAGAAAAGGAATTTTCTTTCACTGAAGTTTCTCTGCTTTCTACTTCGATTTCGACAGATCTGTATAATGCTCGGAAAACTCCCTCTTCTGAGCCATCAGAAATTATTGCTTGCATTTTTTAACAACCTGAAACATGCCTTTTAATATTTAGTACTTACCAGCTGTGTATATAATGTGAAAATTAGTTACGCCGCAGGAATGAAATGCGCAGAAAAGCAATGGCATCAAACTACTTTTGTATAGTTTGTTCAAAGAGGACCAGAAATTAATTTCTAACAAAGGATGTGTGAGAACTTTTTTCCTCCATAAATGGAATGAATTCCGTCGGATGCACAAAAATTCGCATAAAGTTGGAAAGTACAGGAGCTAAAACTTCTTGAAATCCCACGAAAATAAAGCTCTAGCGTGATATTTGTTGATACCATTGCCTTCTTGGCACTGAACACTGAAATAATTGGTATCTGTAACATTCTGGATGACAATTTTGTTTATACTTAAGGAATTCTTTTCCAAAATCTTATTCAAAACTCATGCTAAAAATGTCGTATCTTTTGAAAAAAAAAAGCTTTTTTTTTTTTTTTTTTAGATTAGATTTCATATACTTGGCAGTTTTCGCAAAAATACAATTGAAGTTGTAAGTTCCCAGGTAGCATACGTTATTCTTAAACGTTTCATAAACATTTCAAAATGGTTATCACAACCTTCATAAACATTTCAAAACGTGTAGGAAACAAAGTATGCAACTTGGGGTGGGAGAAAAAAAAAATTCTCGACTAAATTTCCGCTCCTTGACAGTGTACAGAATCTCCCATTCAGCGAGGAAACCGTAAGTGTGGCAATTGTTGGCGATAAAGTAGCAAACCTTCATATTTATTTTTGTAATCAGTTTTAATTCAGCATATTATAGATGAGTTTCTGAAAATGTCAAATATATTTGACAATTTGAGTTTTTTACGTTATATGAAAAATTATAAACTTTCAACTTCATAGATTTATGATTTTTGAAATGTATTTATTTATTTTTATTCATCTATCTTTTGGATGATTTTTGTGTAATGTGGTACAAAAAGTCGAACTTCTTATCATTTTTTCCCCTCAACAAGTGACCACGTGCCAAAAATTAGGAGTCTGTTCAGCAAAAGCAATCAATAGCGTTGACTCCCATAAAATCTGCAATTTGTTTTTAATGTCGAGTACAATGACGATCTTAGTTTACTCCGGACGACAGACAATACATTGAAATTCCCCTCCTGCAATAATGATAGGGCTTAAGTAGGGAGCATTAAAGCGCTGTAACTCTTAAGGGAAAATAAATGCTAAAGCATCAACCGTTATAAAAATCCAGAAAGCGACCGAATTGCTAAAAGCGGATATTTGAAATGCTCCCCTCCGTTTAACGGCTAGTCAATATCACTATAAAGTGATTGCATTCCAGCTCGGATTGTTTGTTGCCCCGAGAGATTGTAAAGAATTTTACAACCCTGCTTTTCAAATAAAGTTTACTACTCGAATTTTATTCCCGTTTTCTGAAGTTGGCGACGGAAATTCCGTCAAATAATGTTCTAAAGTTTGGCCAATTTGAAAGCATTTAAGTGTCAAGCTTTTTCCCTGTTAATTTTTATGAGAAGTTTTTCCACATAGGGCAATCATAGGGTAGTAGAAAACGGGATATACTTTAGTTATTACTTAAGAGAAATAGGTACGTAAAAGACTATTTCTTGCGATATGAGAAAAAAATTGTACTTAATAATTAATTTTGTGAATGATTCTATGATTTAAGGATGATATTTAACTGAAAAATATGAAGAATTAAAGATAATGGGTAGAAAAATCATAATGAGTGGAAATTTATATGAGCCATGAAAAACAAATATTGATAACTGCGGAGAAAATTCTTATAGCCAGGGCCCGGTTAAGATATTGGGGGACACTAGGCCAAACGCTTTTTTTTTTTTGGGGGGGGGGGGCACCTGCAGTTTAACTTTACAGTTGGCTAAAACATTTCTTGGAGACGGATTAAAAAGTGGGGGCCCTAGACCACGGCCTAATTCCACGCCTAGACCTGTTCAGTAATCAGGTCCTACTTACAGCTATGAGATAAAACTTCTAAAGAAGAAGTGCTAAAAACATTTGACCAATGTCAACATTTTTAATGACTGATGGAAATGTCGTAATGATTGAGGGGAAACTCATACGAGTTAATAAAAACTGTGATTGATCGAAAAATCTAGTGACTAATGTAGAAATCCTAATGACTGAGGGGGAATCCGTAATGTATATAAAATTCATAATGATTTAAACGATTTTCTTAAGGAAAAGGTGAAAGCTTCAATAACTGAAGAAAATTCTAATGTTTAAAGGGAAAACCTTAGGGATCAAGGAAATCATTGTAATGATTGGTGAAGGAATTCTAGTAAGAGAGGAGAAAGTTATAGTGACTACGACCAAGTTCTAGTGATTGGAGGAAAAATTCTAACGGGTATAGTATACTTTTAAAGGAAAAAATCTACCACGAAATATAAAATATCCAATGCCCAAAGCAGCAGTACTAATGGAAGACTAACTGGAAAATCTTATTCGCTGAAAAAGATCCTAATGACAGAGAAAAAATCCTTACGACTGAAAAAAATAATAATAATAATGACCAAAGAAAAATTTAATGAATAAAAGGAAAAAATATTGTGAATAAAGAGAAACCGTTTAATAAGTGACGGAAAATTCTAATAAGCACTAAAAGGCTTTCCTAAACCAAACGCCACTTGCGAAAAATGAAAAGTAGTTGGACGAAAGCGTTGCTGCTATAAAATGCAGTCCTGACAGACGGCGGCTGAGAGTACACTATTAAAAATTCAGAAACATTTTCAGATAAATGTTACTGTGAAGTAGTGCTTTTACAGGTTGGCGCGGATCCAGAGGGGGTCCGCGCCAACCATGGGGGGACCCCAATCCCTTTTAGTGACCAAAGATAGTCTAAAACTGCATTTTGGGGACTTATATTTCGAAAAAATCGCCGCAGACCCCCCTTTATGCCCAAAAATAACTTCTGACCCCATTCTAGAACCCCACCAAAACCAGGAGATAGATCCACTCCTGTTTATAGGACGGAGAAAGTTTTGCAACAAATTATGCCGAAAACTAAAGATCGCAGAGCCAATCAGCTCACTTTTTATTATTTTTTTGCCTTAAAATTTTACTGTGAAATTCGATTTCACGGAAGAAGTTTTAGCTACATGAATGCCTGTACTTTTGACCGTAAATTATCAGTAATGTTCTTCAACGTACGATTTCACGAAATCGTATCAAAGCATATGACATTTGATGAAGAATTGATGTATTCTTCCTAAAAACCATTAAACTCGAAAAAAAAAAAAAAAAAAAAAAACCCTGTTTTCCAAATCTTGGAAGCCTCCAGTTGCATTTATTTTTCTGAAAAAATCCCGCGCCAGGAAGGAAGAGGAGCTGCTATTCAAGAGAGGGAGGAAAAAAGGGAATAATATTGATTTATCCAATCTCATTACTCATTCAATACAGAAAACAAAACGCGTCGACAGCCTTCGAGCTCTTCTTTCTTTCTTCCGTCGGAGGCGTGCTGAATCCTGCTTTTTAATGGCAGTGTAATAGTCCAGGGTAGTTAAACGACATTTGAAATATCTGAAAAATATTACCGAAAGGGAAGCTTGGAAATAGGTAATGGAAGATAAATGAAGGGAACAACGAGTTTGCAGATTTCTAATGGTTGAGCATTGCATATAGTGTAGTAAAAAAAATAATTGTTTGTGTATCAATTTTTTTGACACTTATATGAGGAAATGTTAGAAATACTTGAGCATTATTTAAAAAAAAAAAAAAAAAAAGAAAACAGCATCTTTAAGTACATTTTTCAAGTGGATCAGTTTTAAAAACAACATAATAAAACAGAATTTTTAATTTAACCTCACAAAAATGACCTTATGTTTCCTTTCTGAAATGAATAACCTTTCGGATTTATATACATTCTTACAACTTCAAAATATGTTAAATGCTATTTTCATTGCAAATATTATAGTACTTCCATAGAGACCGTTGGACCTGGATTTTCTTGATCAGAGGTAGTTCATTCGCTGTTCACTGTAGAATCTCACTTTTTGTGGACGCAGAATGCGGAAACCGTATGTCAAAAGTGTATATCACTAAACCGACAAAGGCGATGCCCAGGGTGCACCACTAGGAGTTAAACTTACTCTGCGCATGCCATTTTGAAAACTTGTCTTGCCACTATAGAAATAAACTTCCAATATACCATGCCACACAATCTGTTTGTTATTTTCTAAGAATGTATCGGAGTAAGGGTAAGAATAATTCCTAATTCAGTTACTTGTTGTTAGTATTTTGCGCACTTCTGCGCAAGTATTTTGCGCAAGTTATACCGATGCACTTATCGATTCTAAAATCACCCACAGAAATTATTAAAACCTTTCATATTCGATTTTGAGGGATATGTGCAAATACGGTTGAAACGATTCTACCGGTTGATAAATCAATGCGCAGTTAGGAGAAAGGAAATGATTGCACATTTATTTCTATTTTTCTACCGGGGGAGTCGTTCTAACCATACCAGCACACGGTCCGAGAGAAGCTTGCTACAGAGTATTCTGTTTTGGAAAGATCTGTTCAGTTTTTCCCAAATATTTTTAGATAAAACAGGACTTTCGTGTGAAGTGTTAAATCACTTGACTAATAAATATTAATTATGTTCATGGCTCACGAATGCTTAAAATTCAGTATTGAAGGATACGTGTCAACCAAAAAGTCTCTTCATTCTTTATTTTTCATCTACTTAATCATGGAACATCTCAGATGAAAATTACGATGAAATTCTTGAGCATTGTAGCAAGCTTCTATTCAAACTTTCCGGCTGTATTTATCTTTTAGATGCTGTCTTTTACTTTCTAAGTGGACGGGTATGTCATTCATTCAATGCTGGAAAATGTCAAGTGCTTTATTTAGGTCATGAAAATAGGCATACATGTTATTATTCACCAGGAATTTGCAATTAGCGGAGAAGAAATAGTTGTTGATCTGGATGTCCTAATTAGTCAGGTCTTAAAAGTTTAGAGTTGGCAACACAACATTTCAAGAAACAAAGCCAATGGAATGCTGGGTTTCGTCCATAATTTTATTTCACATAATTTTGAAGAAGTTGTACCTTTATACAGAGGTTTGGTAAAACGTAATTTAGAATACGCTATTCTCTTTTCGTCTCCTTGGCTCATTGCAAAGGGTTTAAAGGAACTAGCAATGGTGCAGTCCTGGAGAGAGAAAAAATGCAGTTTACGTTTATAGATACGAGTATAAATTTATGAAACCACAACGCTGGGGGAGGAGGATGCTAGTGGAAGTGTTGAAAAATAAAAAAACGTGGCAGCACTCTTGTGTACAAATAAAAAAAAAGGAGGATGACACGTTCCCAATGCGTTCTACCTCAGCTACACCACTGGATTTCTTAGTTGGTAAATAGACATGTAGATTTAGATTGTAATTCTAGTCTAAAAGAGTTTAGATGTTTAGTTGAGAAAAAGAAAGTCAGAATGAACATGGTCCAGTTATTTCAATTTATTAAAATGGAAGATGTTGATTGCCTAAAATTTCTGCCTAAATGGCATTGTTGTAAGTTTTTCAAACTTCAAGCTAATATTGAAATTAGAAACAATTATTACTTCAATAGGATTGTACTCATCTGGAATAGTTTATCGAAAGCATTGGGGTTTGACTCTAAAACCTGGAGCTGTTCGTCACTTTTGAATTTGTATTTGAATAATTTTCGTAGGTTCTATAGTTATTATGTTTAGATTATGCGAGCATACTAATGTTCACTGATTTGATTACCTGGAATGGTTGCTGCAGGTTTGAAAACACCAAAGAGAAGATTGTCACCAAGAGATCAGTTTTAAGGTCATTGAATGCGCCTAAGTCTAGAGCAGCGGTTCACACCTTTTTAGCTGTGTAACCCACCAGTTTTGTAGAAAACACCGTTGAGGCCCGCTAACTGCTAAATATTACTTGTACGACCAAAATTTACTTTCTAGGGGAGGGTGGCTTCTGCTCATAACTGTCCTTAAGTGTAAATAATATACCAGATTAGGTTTGAAAGTGTGTTAAAACCAAGAGTTCCAGAGACGTTAATCCCCTTCTCCTCTCATCCTGCACCACTGATGTGGATATACTGTACAAGAACTATTTTCAAAATTATTTTTAAGAAAGAAAATAACTTTATTGCATTCACTTAGCTGGCATAGCTGTAGGAAAAATCAAAAAGAAGTCATCAAAGTCAAAGCTCCATCGGATTTTTAACGTTGTTTATCCACTACGAGAGAGTTGAGATCTGGATTGAAACTGGATAGTTTTACAAATAACACGCAATATTCAATGCATTTTTAAGCTATTTTTTTAAAAACTGCAATGAAAAGTCTCATTTAAATGGGTAGGTTATTGAAAACCCCCTCAAGTGTCTCAATTTACTGCGTAGTCATGTCAGTTCAACAAAGGAGGTGCATTTTTAACTTGAAGCTTTAAGCTAATACTAGTTTCTTTGGCAATTTTCTTGAAAACAGTTTCTGATTCATTAGAGTTCATCTTCAATTAGGGAAAAGTTCCTAAGAAAAATTCTTAATCATGAAGTTCCTTGTTGTGATGGTACATCTAATAAGTGAGTTTTCTCAAAAAAACGGAAATTAAGACCCCAAGAAATCTTGGTTCAGATTCTCGACCAGAGTCCACGGCACAGTAACACGCTGTTCGCAGCCCACTTGTGGTCCGCGTCCCATGGGTTGGGAACCGCTAGTTTAGAGGCATTATAAAACGCAGGTCATCCATTGGCGTCATTTGGATATCAGAAAACAAGAACGAGCGGGTGTCCCGACCTTAAATTTTTGTGAAAGAGGAAATTCTCACATTGCCAAATGGAACCTCAGGTTTTGTCGAATGATGATCATTTTTTCGAATAGAACTCCAAATTTCCATGAATAATGATAGTTTTGCCAAATCGTTAGACAAAAAACTTGCCGAATAAGGAAGTTTTTGGAAGATCACAGTGACCTCTCGTTACCCTCCCGTCGTTGTGCCCCTGCGTGCAAATAGCGACAAAATTATCGTCTTTTCATCCACTTTTCTTTTGAGCCATGCACTGTTCAATGCAAATATTGTCGATACATGAAAAATTAACTGACAGAGGGTTTAATGCTGTCAAATAAATACGGATGACATCAAGATATTTGATAGGTCATCTCCTTAGAGCAGGAATTTAAATGGAGGGAGCAAGTCCAATCATAGGGCTAGTAAAAGCTGACCCAAGGACCCCAAGTCACGTGACTCAGCAACGACGAATGGTTGGCACGTTGTGCGGGGGACACTAGCGAAAGAAACCTGATTTCTTCCAATGCTTTGCTTTAGAATCTACCTCGTGATTAGGGGTCCCGGTTTCATGAATGAAAGTCTTCACTCCCTCCATTTTATCTCTTCTCAATGGTTTTACCTGAGTGGCAAGCCCTCCCTGGACTTTCAAGACATCGAAAATTTAAATTCATATTTATACTTACTCACGAAAATAAGTAAAATTGAAAGTCACGCAGTGTTTTAAAAAAAAGTGAATTAAAAGTGAAAAATGGAGGTATTGTCCTCTTTTCCTAGGAACGGAACTGGAGGTTACGTCAGTGGAGAAACAATTTAGAGATTCGTTGAAACGGTTCTCAAGCAGCAGAACATAAGAAGAAAGTATTTGGAAATGTTCTTGTTAATTTTCCGAGAGTTCTTAGAAACGAATACGGATGTCACTAAATAAATATTACCTGACTTCCTGGAAAGCGTTCGTTGCATGAACTTACTGAAAGGAAAGGAAAGATAGATTTATTGTTTCGTTCAAGTTTTGTTTCTAAACGCTTTATTTATTTTTCCCCCTTGTCTTCGTATTTAGAAACATGTTTCAGCTCACCCCCGCCCCCTCAATATATGCCTACTTTGTCTTAAAACCTTTTAGAAGCATTAATAGTGAACGATGATTTTAGAAACGATGTGTTTTTTTTGTTTAGTATTTTGAGAAGATAAAGCTTATTAGCCATTTTATGAGATATCATATTTAAGATTTTTTCCCTTGAATTTTATTAAAAAATATTTAGTTAATTTTTATCTTTTCCATTATTTAAACAATTAAAAAAAATATACTGTAAAGAATTACATTTGGGAATTTTCTGTGTTATAGGTGATGTTAAACAGGATAATTGTAATCCTTGTTGAAATCAGGTCTTGTTTTAGTTTTATTTTTGGTCTAGTATAGGTAAAATAAATAAATAAGTCGATGAATCCCGCATTTTAGTTAATGTCCCGCCTCTAGAACATCGAAACGGGTAAACTATGATTTTTGAAACGCAAGCAGATAATTGCACAGTCACAAAAAATTCATTTTCTCACAAATTTTGTTGAAGCATTAGATTTTATGCGTCTTATCTGCCGTAATCTTCCTTAATTTAGTACTTTTAAAGCTTTCTTTTAAGTTATTTTCCCTGCTTAGCTAGCTGTTATACTCTCGGACAGAACTTGGTGATATATTATCAACTAGCATCAGTTTTAGCGAATAATTTTTGTCGCCAATTTTGACTAGAAATCATGGAGACATTTCGCGACTTCTTTCAATTATTAACTAAACGTAGATTTTACTGGAAAATTCTCGTTTTTTCTCCCGAGAGTATAAAATGACTGCCATCTTCCATTTCATTCTTAAAAAAATATCAAAAGGTATTTTCACTCCTTGAAAAAAAAGGAAAAACTCTAGCAATGTTTCCAGAAATCCCTGCGGTTAAATCTCACTAAACAGCATTATTGCATCATCCAAAAAGACGTTAGAGCCAACAAGTCTTTTTTTTTTGGTGACCTTCTGCTAAATACTGCATTTAAATTTCAAACATTTAAAAATGATTTTATGTAAATTGAATTTTCTAACGAAATTCGTTCTTTCCCGCTTTTTTTCCGAATAAAAATGCATTAAAAAGAGCAAAAGAACAGAAAAGCTTCCGCCTTCTAAAAAAATCATAAATGAGTAAACTGCTTAATCATTTATGATTAAAATATTTTAATCTATCAGACTGAGATAATCACTCGGGCATATTATCTGTAAGTCTCCTTTAAGGTTAAGCGTTCTCTAAGATATAACTTACCATCAGTGATCCTGCTTTATTATTTAATCTTACGTCAGAAGCGATCGTTGTAATCTCAGGCGATTTTGGTAGATGAAACAAATTTGTCTGAGCAGACGATTTTAGTACATTGATTAATCACCTGTTGCCGGTTTGATCGACGACTATCGATAGTTTCGTGTGCCCATGCGTGTTGACAAATTACAGCTCTTAAGAAAATTCAACTGGTTTATTATACAGTTTTAATAGAAATGAAAATAAAAAGGAAAAAAATGATAAAAGTGGCAGAGAGAAATAATATTCATCATGTTGTAAAAACATTTATCGGTAATGATTGAAGAGCCGGAGAGCGAAAAATCAATCAATGGATGTTGATCAATTGAAATCGAATAGGTTTATATACAATGCCCATTAATATTGTATCAATATTTATTGAACGTGAAATTAATACAATGTATCTTCCGAAAATTTAATTATTTAATGATGCATCTGTAGTGACAATTGCTTTAAGGAAGAGACACCTAAGTGTGGGGAAAATATTGTTGAAGAATGAATTAGTAGTGGACCATAAAACTTAATTGCGGGATTCAAATTAAAGGAAATGAAAGAAATTCACAGGAAACTTGGACATTCTGTATTTATTTAACAGAAATGGTTATCTTCTCTTTCAAGACTTTTAAAGAAAACTTAAATGAATTTACGAAGAGTTTAATTCTCCTGCGGATGAAATCAGAAATCTATCTTGAAAAGTAAAATAGGGAAAAATTAGAAAATGTATGTATAAAAAGTCTGTATGTGTGTTTGTCTGTTGTTTGTATTATATGTTCTTTGTATAAATTCACAGTTTACGTCGTACCATTGCCAAATTTGGCACAGGAGTCCTTTGATGCTCAAGAATTTACGTAGAGGGTTTTCATCAGAAAACCTGTAAAACAGAATTTTCATGCCAGTTAATAACAATGACTGACTTTTTGGAATTTTAAAGAAACCCGAAGAGGTATGAATTTAAATTTTGAGGCATAAAATTACTCCTTTCTGCACACATTCACGGGAAATTTTACACCTTTTTTTTGAGCAATCACATTGCTTATTGTTCTCACTTGACTGTTTATTGTCCTATGATTTTATTTTCCCCCCGCCTCCCTCTGCAGCACCACCGTCGACCGGCCTCACGATGCTGCTCTTCTAGCGAAAACTGTCTCTAGGTTACGTCCATATCCTGCACACACACACACGCATACATACACACACATAAACACACACACACGCATACATACACACACATAAACACACACACACACTCATGCGTGCACACAGACACAACACACACGCATACACACACACACACACTCATGCATGCACACAGACACAAACACACGCATACATATAAACACATGCCCACAGCACACAGACACAAGCACACACACATACATACATACACACAAACACACACGCATACATACACACACACAAACACACGCGCATCCGTACACACACTAACACGCACGCATACATACACACACACTAACACACATGCATACATACACACACACATGTCCACACACCCATACCTGGACACTAACACACACATTCGTAATTGCGGAAAACATAATTTAAATTCAAAAGGTCAAAATTCAAATTAATTTTTTGAGCAATCACGATTGCTTATTGTTCTCACTTGACTGTTTTTTGATGTCCTATCATTTTATTTTCCCACCGCCACCCTCAGCACGATCGGGTCCTCACGATGCTGCTCCTATAGCGAAGCGAAAGCCGTCTCCAGGTTGCATCCATGTCCTACACACACGCGCATACATACACAACTACACACACACGCACGCACACAAACAAATACACACACATACATCTACACACACATACATCTACACACACAAACACACACAAACAAACACATACACACACATACACCTACAAACACCATACACATAACTACCCACACATTCATGCCTGCACACAGACACAAATACATATGCCTACACACATACACATACCCCCCCACACACACATTCATACACACAACTACCCACACACTTATGCCAGCACACGGACAAACACACATGCCTACACACATACACATACCCCCTACACACAAACACACATACCCCCCCCCCACACAAGAGCACACACCTACATACACACACTCGTTATTGCGAAAAACATAATTTGAATTCAAGAAGTCAAAATTCAAATTAATTTTTTCTTTTTTTTTCTTTTATTTAAGCTTGATTTTTGAACTTGCGCCAATCGACACAACTTTTATTTTCGAGTTAGACTGTGCAACGCAGCTGGTCTATGAAAAAAAAAGGAAATTCGACTACAGTGGCTTCCGCTTATATGAATCACGTTTGTTCTAAAAGTTTTGATTCAATAAAGCGGCTAATTTAATAAAGCTGAGTTTTATTCTGTTTTAGACAATTTGATTCATTAAAGCGATTGATTCAATGAACCACTGATTCAACTAACCGGCGTCCACTGTACTAGAAAATATTCACGAATAAAATTTTAGGTGTATAGTTGAATCGCAACGAACACGATTTTAATTCTCTCATGAAGAATCATCTATCTTCCAGTGGTGGAAATTCTGAATGTTGAATAAATTCAACATTATAATTTTCATTAAGAACAAAAGTTTAATAAATTCTCATATTAAGTCGTAAATTTCCGATGAATTTCAACAAAATTCAAATTCATTCACAAAATTGCTATGAAATCATGAAGCTTCTGGGTGAAACCCTGGTTGCTGGTTGGAAGTTTTAAAACAGCATTCAGAACTGAGAGCATATTTGTAAGGGACTTATTAGCTCATTTTTACTTCCTTTTACAAAAAAGGAAGAAGTGTATTCGCAAAAACATTTTCACTCCAAAATCGACCTTAATTTCCATTTTACTCACCCCCGAATGAATATTGAGTTTTTTTTTCTCGACTCGACCACACGGGGATAACTGTCTAAGAACGTATAGACACGCGAAATGTCCATAATGACGATTCCCGAGTTAATTTACAAAGAATTTTCTCGTGACGTCTGTATGTATGTGTGTGTGGATGTGCGTATGTATGTACCATAACTCAAGAACGGTAAGTCCTAGAAAGTTGAAATTTGGTACGTAGACTCCTAGGGGGTCTAGTTGTGCACCTCCCCTTTTGGCTGCACTCGGGTGTTTCTAAAAGGGTATTTTGCCCCTTTTTTGGGGGAAATCATTGTTAATTTCGATGTAAACTCAAGTGGTGTTATTATTTGGTGGGCACTCGGCGATAAATTGCCAGTCTTTCGGTCGCCAAGTTTTGTTGCCAACTTGGTGACAAATTTGGCGATTTTTTTTCTTTTTTTTTAAAAAAATCTGTTCCAATTTGGCCACTGTTGGTGATATTTAGAGAGTAAACTATTGAATCACATTATTATTACCAGTAATGGGAAAATGACATTAAATTGGAGTAAAAGGAAGTCATGTGATACACACATCAGCTCGTTTCAATTAAGAGCAAAAACTCAATGAATTCACGAGTTCTGTTTGAAAGAGAAAGAACAAAATTTTATTGAATCCGCAACTCAATCATAAAGGACATTTTTAATAAATCGTTACATAGAGCAAAATTATTATGAAATCACGAACAACAGCGTAAATGAATAGAAAGTAGTGAATTCAATGGCTGCATTCTAAAAGAAAAAAAAAGAAGAAGAAGAGAATAAGTTTTCAGGCTTCAACATTGAGCACAAAATTTGAATGTATTGAAAGACCCCATCGTAAAAAAGTGAAACTTTAGGTAGAAATCTGAATAAAATACTACTTGGACTAAAATCATGATGAAGACCAGTCTAAAAGATTATGTAACTGTATCATGAAAATAAAAATTCACATTTTAATTGATTCCACGTTCATCATATTATAAAAACAAGTGTTTTGATAAATTCATAAAGTCAGTTCTTTTGATAGAATTCTAACACATTCGCATCTATGATGTTTTTTGTCTTAGAATTGTTTTAGAGAACTAACTAAAATTGCAGTTTCAACTATTAGTGCAGTTGTCAACCCTAACTTTGAAGAACGAAATTGAGGTGAATTCACTAGCTCCATAGAGACATGGAGAGCAAAATTTGAGTGAATTCTTCAGACTTACCACGAAGAACTAACTCTAAATGAATTCAAAAAAGCGCTTTTATAAAGAACTAGCTGTACCCGACGCGCGTTGCTACGCCAACAAAAAAATACATCATTATACTGATTTACATGACAATCGGTTGAACGGGGCAGAAGTTGCTACTCTGCAGTGCCACCTGGTGGCGAGTGGCTTCAATGAGCATATTATGCACCTTCTCCGTGGAAAAATACATATATATAGCAATTTTCATAATAATCGGTCCAGGTATCAAGTGAAGCCGTGACTATACTCAAATTTTGTACTCACGCAGTTTGCAAGATCAATCAATCGCTAAAAATATCAAATAGAAAAAGTTTTAAATCCCCCCGTTGCATGAAAAGCCATAAAACAATAAAGAAAGAATTTATTTGTTCAAACTCAAGAAAAATGGCAACAGCTAACTTCTTATCAATGACATCTTTCACGCGAATTAATTTCTTCAGCCGATAATTTTATTCGTATTTATCCAATGGATTGTGACTTAAATTGGAATAAAAAAGGAACTATCGATCGGATTTTTTTTCGAACTGGTCTATAATCATTCCCAGTACCAAAAATAACAAACGGTGAAAGTTTCAGCGAAATCTGGCGGGTAGTTTTTGAGATAATGGATGACATACAGACAAACATTCATTTATATATATATATGCTCTAAAAATCCTCTATAGATATCTTTACGACTGAAAGACTCAACAATAACTGCTATTCAGCTGTTTCAAAGTCACGCGTTATAAAAAATAAAGTTTTGAATTTGTTACATTGCTAAATGCTATATTTTCAAATGTTTTTAGATTTTCTTTTTTTTTTTTTTTTTTTTGAATACCTTTATTATGTAGCTCTTTACCTAAAATTACCCGAAAGCGTTAGTTCTGTGAATAAGCTCTTGCATTCACGGGCCAAAAATGAATTTTAACTTAAGCATGTCTTTGAACCGGATGAAAGAACGGAAAAAGAAAGAAGTTAAAAAAAAAAAAAAAAAAAATAGATGAAGAATAAAATATTGCTTTTCTTCTCAAGAACACATACACAGCGGCGACTTTTTTTTTTTTTCCTTTCGAAAAAGAAAGTCTTTCCCAGAATTCAACTTAGTTGTTCCGTAAATTTGTGCATCTTCCTGACAGCAACAATTAGGTAGTTCCCAGAATATTCCAATGAATATTACCTCTTCTGAATTGTAATGTTTTTTTTTTTTTTTTTTTTTCAAGACGTTTCATTAATTTTCAACTCATTGTGTATGCTTGAAAAAAGAAAGCTACACGTGTCTATTCTTCGTCAGTAAAAAACATAAAAATAAAAATAAAATCAAAAGTAATTTAGGCTTTGCAAACGGACAATAACTTCAACTTTCACTTCCTATGAAATGTTGTAATAGAATAGTATCAGAACTGAGGCTTTGTTTGACGGATATAATTATGATATGAAAGTACAAATAAAGAGATTACAATAAACTTGCACAATAATTAAAAGAGGTTTGCATATTATGTTTTCCGTCCTGAGCTGGTATTAAACTGAAAGTAGTTAATTCATTGATAATTTATCCTTCTTATTATGAAAATAATCTATTATATCCGTCTTATTTGTAGTTTCATAAGATTATTCGTATGAAGATGAAAGGATAAAACATGGTAGATGGCTGATTTAACGTTTTTCACGGGACTGGCGAAAAAAAAAACGTAATTCGCGTGAAAACGTTGTACAGGGGTCGACCAAATTTTCCTTAAATACGATTAAGTAATATGAGTGGAAATAGGTTCATGCAGTTAAAAGTGTAATATAAATGGAAATAGGTTCACGCAGTTAAAAATATTCCAAAACATATTTGCTGCATACATTGATTTCGTTCACAACCTGACAAAATAGAATAGTTTAAAAATTCACTGTATTTTAAGTTTTCTATAATTTTTGCCTGCCTCATCTTTTTGCTTTAAGCATCATATAGAGCCCTTTGAATCACTGAGAGTCTTTGTAAGGGTTGTTCTTGTGGATCATATCTGCTCAAAAGGGTAAAAACCCTTCTAAGCCCATATGTCATAAAATGTTTTTATATCATTTAGCCCTTTCAATTGCAGCATCAAGCGAAAATTCAAAATCATGTTTTTGATTGCAAAAGAAATACAATTTGTCATAGAAAAATAAGAAAATCAAGTTAACATTATTTGTGTAAAAACGTTAAAAGCGGAAATGCGGTGAATAGAGAAACGTAATTAACGGGAACAAATAACAATAACCGCATTGAAAAATTTCGGGACCAAAGAGGAAAAACGTTGAATTCAGGAAAACGTTAAATGCGGGAGACGTTGAATCTGGGTTTTTCATAATAATTCGGTCACATACTACTATGAAAAAGTTACCTCGAGACATGTATTATAATATTTAAAATATAAAAGGGGAAATAAGTATACATTTTTAACTGGCCAAATTAAATGTTAATTATTTTAAGTACTTTTCCTGTATTTTTATTACCGCGATTTTATCCCCCTAAAAATGCGTTCTCGTTTAATTCTCAAAGCGCCAGATTCATTCTGAATTACTGCTACTAATTAGCAGTTTTAAAAGTTTCTGGCCAATAAAAGCGTTAAAACTCGATGTAATGTTTAAACTCATTTAGCACTATCAGTATGCAAGAGCAGAAAAACCCATCAAAAGTTGTTCAAACGAAAAGAGTTCCAGAATCTTAGTGCCCGCTGGGGGAAAATCGGCACCTGTTTTAAAAGCGAAAATATTAAACAAATATCTCGCAACCCGTGCAATTACCGCGCCATCTTAAAGAGGCACGGTTACCTAATGATACGTTGAAGGTATGTTTTGAAGGTGTTAAATCATAGGGTTTCGTAGCGTTCAAACTCCACTCTGGCAATTTTTGACCTCGGTTTATTTTCGCCGGCTCCACGAGTTCTTAATTTAGTTAGCGTCAGCAAAAGAGTTGAGAACTTGTTGGATGCGTTTGTGATGGTTAAAAAGAGAGAGAATTGTTGAATGTTTCGTCTGGTTGGTTTGGATATAGACGATGGCTGAGTTAACAAACTTAGTGTGGAGGAAGAAGTTGAGGAAAGCTGTGATTATACAGGGAATCTTTCGCTCATTTTTCTAGGTTATGGTTACCGAAAGAGTGGAGTAAAATGAAACACTTAAAAGGTAACAAGATATTTTGTTTGTTTTAAATTGCTTAATGAATGAAGAAAAATTGTGGTGCAGTAATAAATGGATTACGAAATGCAATAAAGATTGCTTACGGTGTGTAATACAGTGGCTATTATGGAATGCAAACAGAATAGATATTGGTTAGACACAGGGGTGCCCACAAGGGGGGATTAATGGCGCAAGTTGCGCCATGAAAATTTGAGGGGGGGGGGTTAAATTTATTTATTGATTTATTTTTAATTTAAATTATTCATTTTATTTTATTGTATTTTGTTTATATTTCATTTCATTTATTTATTTAGTTTGTGTGTGTGTCTCTCATTGGCGTAGCACTGAACTTTTCTAATAAAATAATAATAACTATTGTAATAATAATAATAATAATAATATAAATAAATAAATAAAATATTTTTTAAAAAAGTGAATGAAATAAAAAAAGAGAACTAAAAAATAAAAACTAAATAACTAATATTTAAAAAATTAATAAAAAAAAGCTAAAAATAAAAAACGAAAATAGTGTTGAGAAATTTTTCGGAGGGAATTAGCTCTATTTAACTTGGGGGGGGGGGGGACACCCCTAGTTAGACAATAGCTGTGATCAGTTTTAGGTTGAGATGGGACAGTGAACATGAAGTAAAGTAAAATATATTGTGCCTTAAAGTACATTTTTTTCCACTATGTATGGCCTGTAATGAATTTAGGTTTAGTGGGGAAAGTTTAATTAGGTAGTTGTTAAAGGTCTTCGAAAAGCAGATGATACTAAATACCTTGAAAACGAATTAAGAATTTTTCATTCGAGACGTTTAGTATCGAAACCAGTTCAATTCACGAATATTCTAAAGTGAATGTCTTTTTTTTTCCCATTAATGTGTTGCTTCTTTGTCTATACCAATTCTTCCCATGTATCAGATGTACCGGGCATCCAATGCTTTCTCTCTATCCAGTGTGGAAAAAAAAACTGAAACTAGGGTGTATTAAACTTGGTCAGCTACGATTTCTTCGCAATTGATTCTGTATCTCAGAGTTAGAAGGACGTAAGTCACATTATGGTAATTTTATAAGAGAGAGGAAAAGTTTTTTCTGGCGTCTGTGAAGGATGGGTCGCGCGTTCTTTTGACCCTGGTAAAAAATTGAAAATGATTTTTTTTTCTTCAAGAACTATGCTCACATGGCTCGACGTGGAATAGGCGTCTACATACACTGTACTAATAAACGGAAAATCGCAATTTTTGGACTTGCCTCAGTCTGACTCTGAAGTACAGAATTTTCCTTACCTAACTCATACCGTTAACTCGATATGATTTTTCAAAATCCCATAGGTTTTTCGTGGACGCTCTGTATAACAAAAAGAAATTTAAAAGGGGAAAAAAAAAAGATTTTTTTAAAAAAGTCAGAATTTGACAAACTTCATTTTGTTCTAGTGTCAGTAAGTTTGAACTTTATTTTATTTTATTATATTTTTTTTTTTTTTTTTTTTGCTAAATTACTTCAATGCGACGTTTCAGCTTTCAAAAGAATGGAATTGATAGATCCTAGTCAAATAGACACCGCATCAGAAAGGGTCAACCTAATTTGACAGGGGAAAAAATTAAATGGCTGCAATTTTCCGTAACACGATGTCACATGATACACGCTGGGGAATTTCGCTACCGTAACCCGCCCCAGCGTGACCCCTCATAATAAGAGAGCTCGTCTTTTTCTCTCGGGACGTCATGTAAGGGGTCTCGTGTCACCGACACTGCTATTTAAACAGGTCGCTATTCGCAGTTGGGACCGAGTGACATAGAAAAGCTGAGAAATGTTGCGTAGTAGTTGAAGGCAGCCTTGTAAACTTGTCGCTAGCGACCTAATCAAGATTTGTTTTCAGCAAAATGACATGTTTTAGTATTTCATATGAGTTAAACGTGATTGCAACAAAATTTGTCAGATTTATCTTTTATTTTTTTCTATTCCTTGGAACTATGAACGAAGAAATGCGAGGGGAGGAGGTGATGGGCAGATATGACAATCGTAGATTTTAAGCCACACATATATGCGTCTCACGACCTTCTGTAGCTGTTTTCAAACGTTACGTTCATACTGCCGTAAAGGTAATGGGTAGTATCTGTAGAGAGGAGTTTTTGAGATATTTGAAGGAGTTCATTTTGTTATTCCATATTAACAATACGGAGCTGAAGGAATTTGACGTTTTTTACGTGCTTCATTTTCAGCGGAAACCAAATAGCACTTAAGTACAAAAATGAAAAAAAAAAAGAAAAGGAAAATTAATTAAAACAGAAAAAGCTACAGTATACTGCTATCAATTTTTTTGACTCCAGCAACATTTCATCGTTCGTCAGACCAGTTTGACTGCAAACACTTTGTGGGACTAAGCAGTCCCGATTATGACATACAGACAGGGGCGTGCATAGAAGTTATGGGGCCCGTCACGAATGACTTCTACGGACCCCCCTTCATATTGTTTACCCCATATTTCACCCCACATTTTAAAAATATCTGGTCCCCTTCAGGTGCGGGCCCGGGCCAACAGGTGTCCCTTCTCCCTCACTGTGCACGTCCCTGCATGCAGAGACTGCTACATTTAATTTACCCACCGCCCAGTTATGACATCCAGAGACTGCTATATTTATTACACCGACAGTCCAGTTGCGCCATCCAGAAATTGCATCCGAAGTCGACTGGTTGAGCTATTTCTTAACCATGAAGAAATAAGCTGAGCCCAAGCGAAGGAGTAGTTCCCAGCGAGGTCTCCAAATTCTGAGTACAGTACGATTGATGCAGTGAGAAGCAAAGTGATGAAGTGCCAAAATTAAAAATTTAAACATAACTGGCACAACTAGTAGGTGGGTCCTCACCTCTGTTTTGGTGCAAGAGGTAGTACGAGATTCCTGGTAGGTGCTGCTATACAACAAAATTTAGAAAAGCTTGTCAATAAAAGCCTACCAAGGATCGGGACTTTAAACGCATTTTACTCAAAACTTGAAAATGTCCACTTAAATCCCTTTGCTCCTCACTGCCTCAATTAGGAACTTACTTAATTTTGAAAAAATGAGTTTGTTAATCCAATGCATAAAAATAGCTTTTTCTGTGATAATTTTAGTAACTTGTTAAACACTTTCAATTTTATGAGCGGTGCAGCACAGGGATTCATATAGAATCGGGTGCTGTGCCAATGAGAGTTTATAGAAAGTTGGTGACCTTCTCTAATTCGTCAAATAGGTAATATCTAGTAAGTGCTGTTTTATCTGCTATCTCGGTTCCCGATTTCCTAATTTTTCTTCTTTGCTTCGTGACGTCATTGTCAAAAACGTTACAAACGAGTATATAGCAAAGATGATATTTTTACATCTGAGTTAGACTATTTTATTGAATTTTCCCTTAAACCGCTCTACAAAATTTAATCATTATAAGTGCAATGAGTTATTTGTTATTGAAATATTTTATTTTTACTTTTTCAGTTAGCTATTGAAGGTGATGTGGATTCGTACTGTTGTGTTGGAGGCGTCCATGGACCTCGTAGTGCGTTTTGATCCCCTGGCTGGCCTTTGTTAAACAAATCTAGAAGCATCAAAGAATTTGCGCAGTTTTTTGCATGACTGCTGTCAGAAGCACGTGTATCCTGCTCAATTTAAAAAAAAAAAAAAACAATTTCCAACATACGGCGCTTTGTTGTTAAATAGTACAGGCTCGACGAGAGGCTATGTCAGCCTTATCGGAAACTAGGGGCCCGAGCCTTTGGGGGGTCCGGCGACACTGACACAAAAAAAAGAAGAAACAAAGAAAAAGAAAAGAGGAAAGAAAAAGGTGTAAAAACTCCTAATAAGTAAAAACGTAAAGATAAAGTAAAATTTACTTTTTTGGTATTTTCTGTTGTGGTAACTAAAATAGAGTTAATTATTTTCTAATAAGTAGTTTTGAATTTTTTCCCCTCCCTCTTTTTTCTTTTTTTTTCTTCTTTTCTTCTTCTTTTCGGGGGCCCGGCTACGTAACTGACAAGGGACTCTCCTTGACTCTCTGTGCTCCTGAAATGGTATGTATTCACAATGATGTGGGATGCGGAATAGAGTTTTTTCTGAAGATGAAGCTGGTAAAACCTTTGTTGAATAGTATAAAAATTTGTAAGTTTTTTTCATGTAGCATTTTTCTTCAATCAATAAAGATAAAATCTACAGCTTCTTCTATTCCAGTTTAAACCCATCCAGAACTTGATAAAAATCTCTTTCAAAGTACTTCTTTTTAACGTCAAAAACAGAATTGCAAATCGTTAATGATAAAATTTTCCAACCTATCTCTAAACCCTCCCCCTCTCTTCCCCTTACGTAATCAAAGATGGCCAACAATCGAGTTTTTAAGTTTTCAATTTCAAACAATTTCTAGGCCGGACCCATGAACCTGCCCTTCCCCTACATCACTACAGATGGTTAAAAAAATCGACTTCTTAGAAATACAATTTTAAAAACTTCTTCCTCCTCCTTAAGCATTATCGAAAGCAGTCTACAATTCCTTTTTTGAAGCTTCAATTTCGAAAACCTTCCGGGGAGAGTCTCAAACCCCAACTTTTCACCCAACATCATGAAATTTAGTCTACACTTTCGTTTTTACCATTTCTGTTCCAAAATTGTTTCGATGGAGGGCGGCCGATGTTTGGAGAAGGGTTTGGCGGACTGGCTCCGGAATTGAAATGGGAAACAAAAACACGATTGTTGGCTATCATTAATTACGTTTAGGGAAAGAGAAGAATTTTAGAGAGTTGGTGTTAAATAACATGATTCTTCAACTTTTCGATAAATTTTGCTTTATTTTCATTTTGTATTTTCAAACTTTTAAAGCTACTGGTCCGACTTTTCATAATAATATGAGGCACTAAGAAGCAAAGGGATGTAAGTGGTAAAATTAAAAATTTGGAGATAACCAGCCAAATGGTAGGTGAACCTCTCCTCTGTCTTGGGGCAAGAGATAGTATTAGTAGCCCTAATAGGTTCTGTTATACAGCATGATTTAAAACATCTTTTCAATGAAAACCTACCTATTAGGACCTTATCATTAAACGCGGTTTACTCAAAACTAGTAAGTGCCCACTTACATCCCTTTGCATCTCACTGCTTGAAAATATTTTCAAAAAAATATGAATCTTATGGTCATGAACTTATTATTATGTAATAAATAGAAGGTAAATACTATTCAGTAATACGTTTATAAAAATCTACTTTCAGCTACTTGAAATGTGTCAATGTGGGCGTGTATTGTTTTGACACGTTCAAGTTATACTGTAAACCTTGAGCTGTCGAAAATTGCCGTAATAGTAATGTTATGTATATGTTACAGGGACGTGCACAGGGGAGGGGGAGACGGGACACCTTTTGGCCCGAGCCCCAGGCTGAAGGACGCCCAATATTTTTAAAACCAGGCGTGAAATATGGGGGCAAACAATATGGCGGGAGGCCCGGAAAAGTCATTTGTGATGGGCCCCAAAATTTCTGTGCACACTCCTGTATAAGTAAAGGTTCATTAAAGAATAATTTGAATGGTAGTATAAGTTGAACTAGAATTAGGAGTTAACGTGTTTTCCAAAAAATCAAACTATCTGACAGTTATGAAGAATACGAGGAAGACCATAATGTTTCGTATTTAAGATGATGTCGGTATTGAGGCTTTATCAATTCGGTGTGAAATATTTACTGACAAAATATTTCTGTTAAAGTGAAACTTTATGCGAGGGTTTTGAAATTCTTATCTATAACCTTTTTGTGTGATGGAAGTGACGTAGTTGTTTTTTAATTGTTTCCAAAAACAATGAAAAATAATAGCAATTATAAAATTACTTGTATTAAAAATTTAACAAATTTCTTTCAAGGCCTTACCTAAGCAAGCATGTATTTGTGGATTTTGGGTATTTTAAACTTTGCAAATAATACAGGTTTTTAAAGATTTCTTTGATTCAAGTCAAGTTATCAGTTTAAAAGCGTAATCAACAGTGTTTAAATTCAGCCTTGAAACTAGTTTGCAAAGTTTCATTAACAAAACTAAACTTCATAGTTACTATTATTTTTTTATTGTTTTTGGTAGCAATTAAAAAGTGGGTTTTGAGTATTGTTTAGCTTTCTAGTTGTCTGTAATCTAGGGCTCTGAAAGAACAAGAGCGTGGTGTGAGAGAAAATGTGCGGGTGAACTGACAGTTCACAATGCAAAAAGAAAGTTTCACTTCTGTCGTGTGTCTTTACGGCACACACACACACAAAAAAAAAAAATCTCCAAATACCATTAACTATTTAAATTTTCAGCTTAGTAGAATAACCCTGCCAGTTCGTTTTAACTTAAACAAAAAAGTAAAATAAAAAATAAGGCCTAAAGTATCTTTTCTTTTATAAATTAGCAACAGTAGCTTCTTTTTACTCAATTCAAAGAGAAATGGGGAAAAAAGGGAATCTAAAAAACATTTAATTGAAGCACCTGGTGGAAGTAGAGAAGTGTAAGTGCCATGCCAAAATTAAAAACTTGGAGAGAAAAAAGCTTGAGAGAGAGTTTCATCTATTTTGGAGAAAGGAGATGTTATTGCTGATATACAGCTGGTAGCTGCTAATTTGAAAAAAAAAAAATCAATTAAAACCTACTCATAGTTGAAACTTTGCACTCGTTTTACATAAAACTTTAAAAAGTTCACTTTCATACCTTTGTTTCTCCCTGCCTTAGTTCTGGTATAGTAAAGAAAAAATAAAACATAAACAGAAAGCAATGAAAGTAAGAGATGGTAGCAATAGCTGGTATAAAATAAAAGAAGAGTCCAAAATAAATAAACATAATATGAAGAGGCTTCAGTGCAAATATGAGTTAAAACAAGTAATCTATATTTTCATTGGTAGGAAAACGTTGTGTTTTTTCACTAGTTAGACACGTTCCTTTACTGGGTTGCTTCACCACTTTTTATTCAAATCCACAGAATACTTGGAATAGAACTGTATAAGTTTTTACATTTTTGAAAAACCCTTACATAAGTCAATAAAAATGTTATCACTGTTCTGTATCTACCATCAAATGCTACAATTTTTAATTACATTATGAAATTCTGGAAATGACACTTGTGCTTATAGGCTTGCATTTACTGGTCAGGCCACTCCATATAGTCTAAATCAGGAGGAGCAAAATTAAAAGAAAAAGTTAAAAAAATGACTAAATCAGAAATTACTGTTGTTTATAAAAAGTGGGGATTATATTTATTACATAATCCCATCCCAGTCATTCTAATTCCAGTTTAAATCTATGCATACTCATACTTCCTAAAATTCTGTCTTTAACTATACTACTGTCTACAATAGTATTGCCCAACCCTTTTTTACCTGAGGGCCGCACCTCGTAAGTTTATCTTGCTTACAAGAGGCCATATAAACTTTGAATGTATTTGAATTTTTTCATTAGATAACATGAGAAAGAACGGAGAAGGAAGAAAAATGTCAAACAAAGAACTGTTATCATAATTACTATATGCTTATTTATCAATAAGAAGTTTCCTTGTGTCTTTCAAAATCCAATTTTGGACAAATTTGATGCAATTATTCTGAATAGGGAATGAAGATTATTGGTTGTTTTGTAAGTTTCCAGAACAATAGTTTTCGATTCGTAATATTGAACACAACAATTGGGCTACACGGATCTGCTTCGTGGGCACCACTGATCTAAAATTCTGTTTTTGACTTCTACAATCTGAAATTCTCTCTTTGACTCTTGCTATCTAAGATTCGGTCTTTGACGTTTGCTAGAAATTCTGTCTTTGACTCCTACTGTATTAAATTATGTCTTTGACCCCTTCTGTAATAAATTCTGTCTTTGACTTCTACAGTCTAAAATTATGTCTATGACTTCTGTCAGAAATTCTGTCTTTGACTACTGCCAGAAATTCTGTCTTTGAGTGCTACTGTATTAGATTCTGTCTTCAACTTCCACAATCTGAAATTCTGTCTTCGATTTCTACAATTTAAAATTCAGTCTTTGCTTCCTTACTATCTACCATTCTGTCTTTGACTTCTGCAATATAATGTTTTTTCTTTGACTCTTGCTATCCAAGATTCTGCCTTTGACTAAGTCATAAGTTTTGCCTTTGTCTCCTACTATATTCAATTCTGTCTCAGGCATTTGCAATCTAAAATTGTGTCTGCCTTCTGCAATCTAAAATTCGATATTTGACTTTTGCTATCTAAAATTATGTCATCGACTTTATCAGGCTAAAATTCTGTCTTTGACTCATAAAATCTAATATTATGTCATCTACTTCTTCAGTGTAAAAATCTGCTATTGACCACTACTATATTAAATTTTGTTACGTGGCCATAAATGGCATACCGTTGGGGGTTGACAAAATACGCAGCAGATAGAGGAAGCGTCTCTCGAACATCAGAGACGGAGGGATGTGCAAGTGCGGGGTCGGTCGACTCCAAACGATCATTTATCAGAAGTTAATTACATATTTCGGACTTAAGAGCTGCAGCCCCACCTTGCGGGGGGAAGGGGGCTTTGATCGACTGCGCTCCGCTATTCTCGAACATTTAATAGAGGGGGGGGGGGGTAATTTTTTCTTCTTTCTCTCTTTTGCCCTCCGATTTACACAGCTCGTGTAGCGGGACATGAACGGGAAATTTTTTAGTTTTTAAACCTGAGTGTGGGTTTGCTTCCTACTAGTTCACATGATTTCTTCTGTTGTAGGAATTTCCAGAGATATTCGTAGGTTTAGATTCTGTCGATAAAGTGTAAATCGGCATTAATTTCATATGAAGCTCCAGAAAACTTTAAAATAAAACAAGAGAATTCAATGTCATAAGAGTAATAAAGTGTAAATCAGCATCGACTATGTGTAAAGTTCGAGAAAACTTAAAAACAAAATGAGAGAATTTAATGTCATGAAAGAGATTAAGTTTAAATTGACTTTTGACTTCATATGAAGCTCCTGTAAACTTAAAAGCGAAATAAGAGAATTCAATGCCACTGCCTTCCAAAATTTCTCAAGAGTGTTACTTCTGATTAATAAAATACCCCTAACTCTCCCCGTTCTGAATAGAAGAATGAGCGTAATAAGACACCACAGATGAAAAGGAAAAGAGCATATACACGTACTTTGAATTACAAGGGAATCCTTTTTTCGGTAACTACAATCACAGTGCTGGCCAAATTATTAGACTAAGACTTTTAAAAGCAAATTCTTTATTGATTACATAGCTACAGACACATTAACGAACAGTGAAATAATTATCTAATATTTAGTATGCATTCCCTTGTTCTTGATGAGCATTTTAAGTCTTTTCACAAGGTTTACACCATTTCTTAACACTTTTTTAAAAAGGAGGTAAAAAATTGTTTACACTCACTATTACATATACTCACATGCACATACTCACTAATTACCTAAAACTAACTTCAAATACAACAGAACACACTAATAAAAAGAACTAGTGAACTGTTTAAGCTGATTGAGGTTATGCTCCTGGTAGGTAGATAAACAAAGAACATAAACAAAGCAGACAGAACTGCCACCTGCAAACATTAAATTATGCTAAAATAACTTAATAATCAGTGTACAGTATGTACTGTACTTTAACAGTAAAATAAATAGTATTTTAGTACAAATAGTGTACGAAAAGCAAATAAAAAACTCTTTAGTCTAATAATTTGGCCAGCACTGTAAGTTGTACGTAGAGTTTACTCTTTTTTTTTAATTTTAAGATAAAAGCGTCAAAATTATCTGAAACCACCAAAGTTATCTGACCATTTGTATTATTTTTCCAATGAAAAACCAAATATTTCAAGGGCCGGCGTCCCCCTTCATTTCGCCTCAACTTCAGTACTACATGTGAAAAAAAATTATCGATTCAATTGAATTTCTGTTGAGAAAAGAAACTGATGAAGTTTAAAAAGGAGTAAAAAGTGTGGACAAAATTCAACACACATTTTGTATGTTTAGGGAACAAATAATTAACACTTTTTTTATACATTCGAGTGAGAGTTGACATTCGTGGAAAATTAATTAGCTTTCAAGCTATTCAATTTAAAAATTTACTGGAGCATTAAGTAATCCTCTCCCGTAAAATTTCCTTTGGTTGCCGCATTTTTTAAAAAGGAAATAAATGTTTAAAAATAAATTTCTAAGCGAAAGTAACTCACAGACATTCATATTTGAGTTAGCTCCTGTGAATATTATGAAGAAAACGTTAACAAATGGTTAGCCATACTTTAAGAGCTGACATAAATGAGGAAAATTTATTATGAAACAAAGTCAGAACAATTGTACTTAAAAATAAAATTTAAAACTGATTCTGGAAGTGAAATTAACTGATAGACCTTTATTATTTAAATTATTCCAGTGTACATGATAAAGAAGAACATTGAAAATAATTCATCTTCAAGAGGACCGGTTAGCTGACAAAACCTTTCTAAACAGAGTCACACAAAAAAAAAAAAAAAAATCAATCCGGAAGTGAAACAAACCGACTAATAGTTTTGCTTACGTTAATTAAAATAGTGTATTGAACCTTACAAATTTTATGAACCGGGGATATTTTTAACTCCTCTGCGAGAACATTTCACACATTGAAAATCAGAGCTTTAAAATTTAGTCAAACGCATTATCATGCTTTGCATTTTAACTTTTGAGCTGAAAATTCGGCATCGTGAAAAATGAGAAAGGGGAGAGGAGGCTCTTAAAGTTTTTAAAACACTGCACTTGATTGCTTTGTCATTTTTACGTACAAAAGACGAAACATTCTGAGCAATAAAAATCAGAAGAGTACTCATTTCTTCTTTTCCTGCCATCGTCCATTTCGTTGTTAGAAGGTCGTTTTTTTTTTTTTTTTTTTTTTTTTTTATTAATTAGAATTAATCGCCATTATGGGTTTTTACCATTTATGTATGTTTCAAGACTTCCAAAATGAATTTCACTCCTAAAAAATGTCAATTAGTGTTTTTACGCCATAAAAAAAAAAGAAAAAAAAGAGGGGGGATACCCTCGAGTTATATCTCTAATCACACATTATCATTCATCAAGGGAACTGACATGATTGGGAAAAACTATTTATGAATAAAGTCCTCACAAATACTGTAAAAATAAAATTCAAAACTTAATCTGGAAATAATAAAGCCAAAAAACAGTTAAGCTGCTCGAATTGATTCCAATGAGTATGACGAAGAGATCCTTAGAAATGATTACCATACCTTTTAGCGCCCAGAGAAATGACACAACTGACAAAACATTTTATTAAGTCATAAAAAATACTTAAAAAATAAAATTCAAGACTGAATCCGGAAGAAAAACTAACGGACAA
This sequence comes from Uloborus diversus, assembly GCF_026930045.1. Classification (NCBI taxonomy): domain Eukaryota; kingdom Metazoa; phylum Arthropoda; class Arachnida; order Araneae; family Uloboridae; genus Uloborus; species Uloborus diversus. Next base: position 106,298,669 of record NC_072734.1, read on the forward strand.
ACAGTTCCGCCTGAATTGACTCCAGTGAATATGATGAAGAGAATATTACAAATGATCGTCATATCTATTACCCGCCAGAGGCGCTGTGCTCAGACATTTTAAGTCCGAGCAAAGCTCCAGATATCTACAGGCGGTAGATTCGCTGAACAAACAAAAAATAATTTATCTTGTAAGCTCATTCTCTTCTCCTTTATTTTTTCGGAAAGCTTCCAAAAGCGAAGGAATGTTTTAAATCGTTAATCATCTTCCCAAGACCGCTTTTTCTTCCGCACATAAAGCTCCTCTGCTCAGGACGCCGACTAAATTTCACCGACAAAGCTTTTCGGAACTTGAGTTTGGAACAAGTTTAGGGGGGGGGGGGTTCTTTGTTTTGTTTTCTCAACCCTATCCCCTCCCATTCTCTTTTCATTTTGTATAGCACGGAGGAGGTTGTATTTCATTCTTGATGGGTCAAATCTGGAAAACGGCAATTGAATATGCTCAAATATTGCAAAAGATTATTAAATTATTATAGCAAAACATTTGCAGTGTAAACCAAACTCTGCACTGCCCAAATTCCATATACGTGTTTCGATGCTACAAGGACCACTTTTTTTAGCGTTAAAGTTTTAACCTTCCGTATGCTAGGCAGCATTTTTTTTTTTTTTTTGAGCTGTCACGAACAGCTTATAATTCTTCTCACTTTGACCGTTTTAGATGTCCGTCCGTCCTTTGATTTTATTTTTGACACCATTGGTGGGCTTTTGGAGGAGCGAGCACCGTCTGCGTCTCTAGGTTGCGTCCGTATCCTGCACACAGACACAGATGCCTACATTAAGTATTATTTCTAAAAATACTATTCTAATTGTGGGTTTAGGTTCACCGAAAAATACTATAAAATCTTGGTACAACAAAGGAAATACAAGGGGCAAAATATAATTATCGATATCGCTGTAGAGCGATTTATCGTTATTACCATGTATATTAAATTAGAAAGACTATGGCTGATTTGGTATTTTTATGACACAATTTTTTAAATATTTTTATTTTATGTATTTATTTATTATTTCTTTAAAGAATAAATTCATCGTAGATTAAAACTGCATTCCAAGAAGGGAGCATTGAATAATTTTCATTGAAAAGACATACAATCATCAAAAGGCCATGATACGAATGGAAAAAATGAAAGCGAATTTCCTCTCCTTTACTGAACAATGTTTGAATCATTGTAAAGGGTTGGGAAATTTTTTAAGAGAAAAACAGTTTTACAGAGGTTCATTACTGGAAAAAATGTTTGTAAAGGGCGATTTACGTTACGTTTTACACAGGTCCCAATTTCGACTTTGGGGAGCTTGGGCAAGGAAAACATTGGGGGCATCTACGACATTTTGTATTGTAATGTTGCCCTCCTCCTTACACCATTTTACACGGGAGCACAAAAAAAATATTATTTCAAGTGTTTTAAATTGAAATTAGTTACAATGTACTGAAACCAAGTGTACATGCTCAAAATAAGAACTCACATGTCACAGGCTTAGGTACTTCTAAAACCTATTTAGATAACCTTTATGGCTTTACACAAGTCTGCTCTTATGCTAACATATTGGATGCGTGATTGATTGAAACCTAAATATTTTGTGACGAATTTAACAAAACGAGATAAGATACAAAATATACAAATGTATTGAAACATACAGAAATGAGAAATTAAGAGACTATAACATCGGTAAACATTTTTTTTTTTTCAACTTCATCGATTAATAACGAAAGGGGAGGCAGAAGTATTCAGATATGACACTACCCAAATATGAGTCCCCATCAAGTTCACACCAAATATGGAAATAGTTAACACAGCCCAAAAACTATTATCTACAATTACTACAACCGGATTTGGGAACCCCACTTGCGCAGCCTGGAAAACCTTCTGGATGGGGGGGGGGGGGGTGATCAAAAATTACCTTCTACGGGTGTTGAGCAAAAATACTGTCGAGGGAGGGGGGGGGGGTTCCTTATCAAAAATACCTTCTGCAGGTTTTTTGGTAAAAAATACCTTCTGGAGAATGGTTTCTTGATCAAAATTTTTTTCATGTGGTTTCAACTACTGTATTAGAATATGCATTTTTGTTGAAACCAATGCCTCTGCGGAGGTGGGGATTATCCCCAAACACCCTTCTTTCCCTTCGCTGCGCCACTGGGGATCTTAAATAGTTGGAATCCCGAGCAAGTGCCCTGCTAAAATCCTTGAAGAACTCAGGGACTGATTGTACACAAATTCACGATAAAGTATTATCGTTATAGAGAGCTTTATCGTTACATCAAGCTTTTGCTGTAGTTTTATGTAACTAAATACAGAGTGTCGCCAAAGTTTGAAGACAGCTTAGGCTAGCAAAACGCAAAATGTTCACATTCCGTCCGTTCACAAGTTTTAGTCCCTTCAACGTAAATGGGTTAATGAAGTAAACGAACTATCATTCAGGACATCGAGCTAAGCCGACATGATTTAGATTTTAAATTTAGCTCCCAGGTTTATTTCCAACCGATATATAACCAAAGATCAAGTTTGAAATTATGCATTATTGATCTCCGAAAAGTAGTTCACGGTGAGGGAAACCTGAAAAATGACTCTTTTCTTTCGAGACTTTGGGTACTTATATCCTCAATCTTTCACCAGGCGGTGTAGAAGTCTCCACCCTCTGGTAGGTATCCACAGCCGAAGACCATCAGATAATGGGGTGTCGATGCATGCATGTGTAACGGCAAATTCGGATCGTCCCTTTGACAAATTGTGCTAGCTGTTGAATGTTGGTCATTAACAGATTAAAAACTAATTTGAAGTTATTTTTGATATTGGACGGGTCTGACGCCCAATTATGGATCGGGATCGCAAAAAAGGAAAGATCAAAAAATCGCCACACCTACCTGCGAGCGAATTAATGGGGTGGGTTGGAAAGGGATAGTGCACAAATGAAAATTCAATTTATTTTCCCGAATTTCCGGAAGGCGTTCTTTTGTCCGTGTGCGATCGATTTCGGGATATTTTAACTAGATTTGAGTTTACGCTACAGCTGCGATTTCCACAGAAATGGCGGGATTTGATGATCGTCTTTTGATGATTCTATTGCATGTGGTTTACAGCGCTTTCAATGACAGAAAAATTCTGCAGACGCTAATGAATCTTGCTCAAGTTTTTGAAAATTTTGAATAGTCATTCGACTAAAATTAAGGACGCATAATGACAACTATTTTGATCTATTTATTTTTTATATTTGTTTGGAATGGGCGACTTGGGGGGGGGGGATGATCTGTAAAATGTAAAATGCAGCACAAAGACAAAAATGATGAAGTGGTTGAAACAAAATTCTAGAAATCTCGAGGAAGTATGTATTGCAAATGGAACGTCAATGACAATAAAAGCTTACAGTTCTTTGCACACAGACACAAACATAATTTCTTCTCAAGCTATTAGACGGTTGTTCCTGCCCCAACTGTGCATCAGAATGCATTCCAGTTAGTCAGAGAGCTACTTATATTTTTCACCAAATCCGAGCACTTTCCCTTGCACAAAAACAGCATGAGTTTCTAAACAAAATTAAATCACGACCGAAAGTTTTTTTCCCTATTGTTTAAATCGTATCAATGAAAGGGAAAGAAATTATTTAAAGCTAGGTTTTTTTCCCCAATTTAAACATCTTAAATTGTTAATATTTCTTATCTCATACGAGCTTGCGTAATCCCCACTTTTTATTTATTTTTTCATATGGTTATACCATTAATACGCTGAAGGACGAATATTACAATCCTCAGTTGTGGCTGGTTATTATGTAAAGTGATCAAAACATGTTTAAAATCTGTTTAAACCCTTTGAGGGGCAAGTCATTAAATTTTTAGAAAGTAAAAAAAAAAAAAAAATATGAATTTCTTTCGCAGGGCGTGGTGGCTCCATTTATTCACATCGGCTACCTAGGATAGGTAAAAAAGTTTTTATTCAGGCAAAAATGAATTTGAATCTTTTGGAACAATATGATTGAATACGCCAGGGAAAATGAAGAAAAAATGTTGACTGTTTTAGCGAAATTTAAAAGTTTTAAAATCTGAAAAAAATTCCCATTTTAGAGTTTAACAAGAAATTGAGAATTTGATAGTTTGAACAAGAAATTGAGCTAGCGGAAACGGATACTTTTGTTGTACTGCAATCTAGTGTCGATCATTGAAGTTAAACGAAAAGGATCCAAGTGATTTTGGTTCAAAAAACTCCTTCGCCTAATGGCACACTTGATGCAGTGTTGGTAGATGGCTCGGTTCCCTGTCTCGCCCTGGATAAAATTTCCTTCTTTGTGCAACAAAATTCTGTTCTACGCTGTGAGTAAATAACACTGTACGAGAATCTAAAAGTGGGTCCTGTGAGATGAAACAAACGAACTCAAAAATGAATGTTGTCAATAAACTGGAACAAAAACAGTTGATTTGATTCTTTTCGATAAATAGTCTGCAATCGTATCTGTAACTGTCTTCAGGTTCTACGAGCTTTGGGTGCTGTTTTTCAAATCTCTGCTTAAGCTTGACTTCAAAGAAAAAACACAAGATTTATTGTTCTTAATTTTTATTATGTTTTTTACGGAATGAAATAGAGTTCAGTTTTTAAGTGATACGATTTGTTTGAACTACAATAGTGACCAGTGATTCTTCATGATCTGGAATCAGTGATTCTTCAGTGGAATTCTTAAGTTCTGAAATTTCGACAATGTGTTTGAACATTCTTCTGCTCTCCCAATGGGCGGAACTGTCATGAAGGTCAATGCTGAATTTTTACACATTAGTCCAAGTAAGTTAACAACAATTTTTCCTTTTCAAGTGCTAAATATTTTTTTTATTGAGGTTGGGTGTTTCACACCCCGAAACAGTTGGACTTTTTCTCTCAAACGTTTTGTTATGTTTACATGCAAATGCATTATTATATAATATATCAGTATTTCAGTTGCATTTAAAACAAATAATACAAAAATGATCAGAAATTTTTATGCTTTAAAATGTTAAATTATGTGGATGCAAGGGAAATACTATGTTGGACTTACATTCAATACACCCAGTGGCAGATACAAGGGGAAGGTCATGGGGATCGTGCCACCTCCGCCCCCTAAGCCATCGACAACAGTATCCATCCACATTGTGTTCAAACACTTTATGCGTAATATGTGTGTAAACGTTTACAGTATCTTTTCAAATCATTATCTTTGAAGTACTACTTCGTTTCATTGTGTATTGCTTGTGAAATTAATTTACAACGTTTATCCCCAATTAGGTGCCTTATCCCTTGCGGATTTGTTGCTTTTTATTGACCCCCAAGCAGTTTCAAAAACCGTCGGTCCGTTAATGGGGAGGGGGGGGTGTGAACCAAAATGGTTTTCTGAATCCGCCGCTGCATACACCACCCCTCACTACTCATGTTACAAAAAAAAAAAAAAACTTACCAGTAACATTTAAAGGTCCTTTTCGGGACTTAACTTTTCCTTTTTGGGTTTTAAAATGAATTCAAGTTTTAATTATTATGTGTGCCTTAATTTTAATGCTTGAATTATTGACCATTGTTGCATAAACTATAAATGTAGATTTAAAAGCTGTAAATACGTTTTAATTACTTATCACTCTGTCTAAATGTACATTTTAGCAAATCCAACACTGCAAGGTACACATTTTGTTATAAAAGATATATATACTCTCATTTCGATGTTAAATAACAACCTTTCACAGTATCAGAAAGCGGAACCATGGGACAAAACTGCAAATTTGAAGGTTGGTTAGACTTGATCAATCGGAAAGTTATAACGCAAATGTGATCCGAACTTTATAAATAGTTTTTAGTCGGAAAAACCAAATGTTTACAAAACAAACATTTCCTTTCAATTGAACAAATGAATTCTCAAGAGAAAATTTTTGAAACAGTTTTTAGTAAAATGCAATTTTAACGTTTAACAAAATTTAATTTCAGATTTTGCTTGTTTTTATCGCTGATGGTATATTATTCATCATGATATTTTAGAAGACAATCAAATACTAAAATGTAAATATCCAAAACATTTTGTGTCCTTCAAAAAAAAAAAAAAAAAAAGGTTCGGGTTTGTATCTTTTAGTAAAGGGGAGGGAGGTGATTACAGCAAATTTCTAATGTGAATTTATTTCTGTAAAGAAAGTATGGGGAGAGTGCATGGAACATTTTGAGCATTAACAGTGTAAACTAGGGTTGCGAAGCTGGAGTCGGTGTTCTGAAGTTATAATGGGTATGATTTCCGGTTAAAGAAGTTGGAGTCGGAAGTCGAATGTCTACAATTCCAAGAGTCGGTCATTTCCCCCTCAGAGTCTGCAACTCAGGCAGTGCTGCGGAGTCAGAATCGAAGTAACACCGAAATTCGCCACTGAAATTTTTAGGATGGCGATTTTTTATCGGACATTGCTCTCTTCCTCGGGATTCATACTTGAGGAGTTTTTTCGTTGCTTTTAAGAGAGGATGCTATCGTTATTGGGAAGGGGGGGGGGGCTGGGAGGTCAGGGCACTTTTGTATTGTGACAAAACGTCAGAATTTTCGTTACTATGACGTTGTGTCTCCAACTCAACAAGGCAGTTTCCAACTCGATGATATTTGAATAAAATTTTATTCAACAAACTCAAATGCCACTGAGAGGCAATACACGTTATTTGCACGAATACAACATACACTAACCTAAAATACACAAATCAAAAAAACTTTAAGCTGATGCATAGCAGCGCCACCAGCCTACAAAAGTTTACACATTTTGCAACAGAGAACCTTGTCATAAATGTATGATAGAGGGAAAAAGCAAGCTATTCAACACATACACATTACACCCCCCTACTCGATTCTATATTGCACAACTTGAAATATTTATTTGCACACCTAAGTAAAAGTTAGGCACTGATCGGTAAGTACATCGCTCAGGCTCACACTACCTCAACAGCAATGCAGCTTCTCAATTGGTGACCGATTTAAAGGTTTTGTGGCTCGTCGCAGCGAGTTTTTTGAAGCTCCATGGCTCTACAAGGGGAGGGTAGGGGGTACAAGCAATAAGGGCAGGGCGGAAAAGGGGCTCGGTATGAGAAACGTAAGATAAAACTAGTTTTTAAACGGAAAATTTGCATAACTTCAAGTGAGCCAGCAACACAATCTGGCAAAAATTTGAACTTTAAAAAAGGGCGCCTTGAGGGGGGGGGGGTCTAATGCTCTTCAAATAAGAGTTTGAAAAGCAGGTCCTTTTTGGCAGGCTGCGGTATCAGAGTCGGTCATTTTCCCTCTAAGTCCGCAACTCTGCTAGTGCGGAGTCAGAGTCGAACTGATTTTGGGGTAAAGGAGTTGGATTCGAAGGATATAAAATTTCCAGAATTGGAGTCAGTCATTTTCCCTCCGAATCCGCAGCCCTGCTTTTTAGAGCCCCTATATTACCAATTCAGATTGACTTCCGGAAATTAACATTTTTCTTTGCGTACTCAACTTTTGAAAGCGAGTATATTCGCTTCTGTATCAAGATCTCCACTCAGAGCTTAACACGATTCGACCTACATGGCTGAACATAAAAAAGTCATTTATCCAAACGATGATTATGATTGAAAAAAAAAAAATCATGCAAAGACGAGATAATGAAATAGCACCAAAGGTATTTAACTTAAGCGCGAACAATTAGCAGCGCGAGAAAAACAACTTTGTTTACCGGTGTAACGACGTTGATGGATAATCATGCGGAGACGACAAAAATCTATTTTTCGTGGAAAGGGGAGGTCACAGAAATGCCCAACACGAACTAAAGTGCTGATGCAAACATATTTCTCCGCTAATGGTAGTTTTGCATGAGACATGACAGGAGCGTGTTAACATCTGCTTTCGCGGCTTATTATAATCATACGTGGCTCGCTGAGGGAAGATCTGGCGCGGAGATAACATCTGTCAACGAGGGACTCGACGATCCCCGGACCCAGCGAAGGCAGCCACTTTGCGTGAGAAAGGATCTCGGAGGAACCTGGCTCTGACGATTAATGGCTCATAATTTGAATTTAAAAAAGAAGCTACATATGTGCGGAAAATTTAGAGGCTCACTTGGAAATGTGACTTTCAAGACACTACTTAATTTGCATGAGAGTCCACGGGAGCTGAGCAGAGGGGAGGTCACTGTGACCTCCCAAAAATTTTCTTATTCGGTAATTGTTTTCTGTCTATTCGGCAAAATGTTCATCATTCGGCGAAATTTGAAAATCCATTCGGCAAAATTTGGAATTCCATTCAGCAAAATTTGGATTTTCATTTGGCAAATTGAGACCCAAAAAAATAAACTCGGTGCGCCCCTGAGCTCCTGTACTTCATTTCAATTTTTTGAACTTTTTTACATATTTGACGGAGGGATTTCTATCCCCATTGCCCCCCCCCCTCCCCTCAGATGCTACAGAGCACCCTCTCCCAAATGAGAACAAAACCCCCATAAAACCACCACCTTTAAAAGTTTCAATGGCAATGGCACAGTATGTGCCATTATTCACCCCCCCCCCCCCCCGCGGGCACCACTGTTATTTGCGCATAGACATCAGGTCTGCAGACTATAGGGCTTCCATAATTCTTTTGTCAAATCAAGTTTCGGTTGACGGGTACAGAAAAATTTCGTCTTATTTGACGGGCTTCGGTTGACGGGTACAGATCGGCATATTTGGCGGACGTACAGTCTTGCTCAGATAACTTGAACTATGAAAGATGAACGATTAAACAATTCCATTTGTTGAAACATGTGTGATGCAACCTTTTTGCTTCTCAGGCCTATGCTATTTACCTAAGAACTATTTTTTGCCATATACCAAGCTATTTGCTTGCTGCAATGCACCTTGCTTCATTGCAGCAAGAAAATGATATTGCTGCAAGTCATTTGCTTGCTGTAATGTGCTAACGAATGTTATTGGGCATGATGAAAATTTCTTCTCTTTTTTTCCAAGAAAAAATGTATTTTCTCAAGCTCATGCGTCTTGGTATTAGAACTATACTATAACACCAAACCTGTTAGTGTCACATATAAATTGGAATCAGTGGTTAATGGAGCAATTATAGTCAGTACATAGAATTATAAAGTTGCATGTAATTTATGTATCCTTGATGAGATTTTGTAATTTTTATCAATTCTTCAGCAGACCCGTCATTTTGGAGGGTGGGATGCATTTCTTCCGTATGAAGTGTATTGAACGCAAACACTTTACCCCTTCCTCTCCCTGTAAAATTTCGAAATGACGGGCCCCTGTTCTTAACACCTGATTCTCTCAAAAATGAAATTTAATATTTTTTTCTACCTTTTGCTTTTTTTCTTCTTTTAAACTTTTTTTTTGATTGATCACCTTTAATTGTCCTTTTGCTTGCTTGACGAAGATTTACCTGATTTAACGATATACCTTTTCATACATCAAAATGGGCCATTAGCCCTTACAGTTTTCAGCACTTACAGATCTTTCACTCCTTTTATTTGGGGTGTTCGAAAAATTCCTTTTTCTTCAGTACCACACACTTTGTACATGATAATAATTCATCATGTAAAAAATTCAAAACTATGCATGTTTGCAAACTTTGTCTTTGTGTTACATGACTTTCTACGTACAGTCGGATCTCGATAACTCGAAGCTTATAACTGGAATATTCATTTATCTCGAAGTTTTTATTAGGTCCCAACTCTTTAGATTGTTGTGGAAGCTTCCCATAACTCGAATTACCAACAACTCGAAAGTTTTAACCATTCACTTGGAACTTCGAGTTATCCAGAGCTGACTGTATAACCTAAGAGAGTGTAAAGTTAAACCAGTTGCACCAAGGGTTAGGAAAATGTTGAACTTTAGAAGAACCATGTTTATTAAACTGCATTCCTTCTAACTCTGATGGAGAGGTATTGCTGAAATCCTATTGAAGTTTTCTGGACATACTTCGGTAAAAAATACTCTTCAATGCTGCAGGAAAAGGCTTTAAAAGGAAATAAAGGAAGGTGCGTCTGCAAATAAAGCAGAAAAGCAATGTGGAAGTAAAACTCCTTGGAATTTCACTCCCTATAACTTAACTATTCAAGTAAATTACATACCGTCAGATTATTCAATCATTCGTTCTAACTTTAAAAAAAAAATATGCTGACACTGAAACCGAATGAAACATTTACATACCGTTCAAGTTTCACCTGGGCATCGAACCTAAACAATATATTCCTTCAATGCCTATAATCAACTGATTCTCAATTAACCTCGATTACCAAACGAAATTTGATTTCCGACATTATTTGATTTCTTGCATCTTTGTCACAATAAAATTAATTTTCTTTTGATATCAACGGTAAGCTCATTCATTCATGCTAAAAGATCTTTTTTTGTTTGGGGAGGGGGATGCTAATACTACGTAGAGTATCAGCACATCATTCAGACGACATCATCACTTCACTCACGTAAGATACTCTTTCAATGTGTCTCCTATCAGTTAATTCTCAATGAATCACTATCGTCTAACGAAATTATATTTCCGACAGATTCGAAACCTTGCATTTACATCATAATAAAGTTGACTTCTCTTTTGATTTCAATGGTAAAGTCACCCATTCGTGCTAAAGGGATTTTTAATTGAATACTAATACCACACAGAGTATCAGCACATCAATCAGGCACCATCATCAGTTCACTTACACAAGATACTCCTTCAGTGCCTCCTATCAACTGATTCTCAATGAACCACTATCGTCGGGAGAAATTTTTTCCCTAACACATTCGAATTCTTGTATCTTTACCACAATAAAATAACTTCTCTTTTGATATCAATGGTAAACTCATTCATTCAAGCTAAAGGATTTTTATATGAGTACTAATATCAGCACACATCATTCAGGCACCATCATTACTTCACTCACACAAGATACTCATTCAGTGCCTCCTATTCTCACTGAAGCACTATCGTGTGACGAAATTATTTTCGCGACAAATTCGAATTCCCGCATCTCTACCACAACTAAATGACTTCTCTTTTGATATCAATGCTAAACTCATTCATTCAAGCTAAAGAATTTTTTAAATATGAATGCTAATACCACGTGGAATATCAGCACATCATTCAGGCACCCATCATCAATTCACTCACACAAGATACTCCTTCAGTGCCTCTTATCAACTGATTCTCAATGAACCACTATCGTCTGGCGAAATTTTTTTCCTAACTCATTCGAATTCTTGCATCTTTACCACAATAAAATAACTTCTCTTTTGATATCAATGGTAAACTCATTCATTCAAGCTAAAGGATTTTTATATGAGTACTAATATCAGCACATCATTCAGGCACCATCATCACCTCACTCACACAAGATACTGCTTCAGTGTCTTCTATTCTCAATGAAGCACCATCATCTGACGAATTTATTTTCGCGACAAATTTGAATTCCCGCATCTCTACCACAATTAAATGACTTCTCTTTTGATATCAATGCTAAACTCATTCATTCAAGCTAAAGGCTTTTTTTATATGAATGCTAATACCACGTGGAGTATCGTCACATCATTCAGGCACTATCATCACCTCCCTCACGCAAGATATCCCCTCAAAGCACACCAACAGCTAATTTGCAACAAATCGGGGAAATCCCCTCTCCAAATCTCATTGTTGGCCACTCGTAGGTGCAAAGTTAACTAGACGATGCATTTTACATACACTGTGAAAAGAACTTTATATAGCAGGGAGGAGGGGTGTGAAATATTTTTACCACCCTCACGAGCTGCCCCCTTCCTCTATTGATACGATGCTCCCCCGACCTATTTATGGGGGGGGGGTTGAGAAGTGAAATCAGAGCACTCACTCACTCTTGACCCTTGAAACCGAGGCATCATTACCAGCCTTAAAGCTCTGCCACATGCAGCCCCATCTCTTTCTCTTTCTATCTGACAGAAGGGAGAGACAGAAGAGAGAGAGAGGGGAATATCTGTTCCACCTCTCCCCCTGCCAAATCATCGATAATTTCGTTCTGCCGACCATAGAAGAGGGGGAAATCGGTGTGTGGTGGGGAAGAGAATCAAAATTTTCTTTCCGCGATTTTCTCGGCAGCGCTCGCCGCGATTGTGTGGGTTGTAACATTTTTCATTTGTCAAAGGGCACCCATATTTGGCGCTGTGACTCGTGCAAATCCATACAGATCGCCAAATCAGCCGATTCCTTCTGATACTACACAAAAAAATTTAAAAAGGAAGTCCAAAAATTTTTTTTGGTAGGGTCAGTAGGGGTAAATGAGGAAGATAATTTAAATGTTACAACTTTTGATCCTTCCCTTTCTTTTGGACGAATTGAGGCATAAAATTTTAAGAACTACACTCTCAGAGTTACTGGATATGAAAAATTTGCCATTATGAAACTATTTGCTAGCGAATGAAATCATGTTGCCGATTATCCAACGTTTTTCCTTTTATCCCAGAGACTAAGGGGTAACTCCCCGTACATTTCCCCCTGACGTTGATGAAAGTAGATAATTGCACTGTACGCAATCAGTTTGGAAGCTCAAGAAGTTCTAGACCAAGCATTAGCGCAGCCAGAAATATATTCTAGACGGGTTTTTTTTTTAATCAAAAATACCTTTTGGAGGAGATATTTTGATCAAAATTACGTTCTGAAAGGGTTTTTTTTCATCAAAACAGCCCTTTCATATGCATTAACTACTGTATTAGAATTTGTATTTATTCTAAAAGAAATGCCTCTGAGGGGAGGGGGGTTTCACCCCCCAAAGCACCCCTTTCGCTGCACCACTGATACCAACAATATTTAAACTGTAGATTTGCCACTGTCCACTCTGCTACAACCATTCGAATGTAAAATAAACATTTCTATTGAAACCTGTGAACATCTTTTTGTGAGAGTGTCTGATTGCCTATAACCCTATCTTCGTCAGACTGGCATGTCTACCAGGTCAGACAGTACTGGTACGGTTGTGTACAGGACATCCAGGAAAAGCGATTTCTCTCTGTCACACTTCTAATTTTAAAGGGCTGGACATACAGTCCTGATGATGTCCGGAAGGCATCCAAGGATGTCCCCAGACTAGGGGGCGGAGCCCCGAGTCCGGTTATATATTTTAAAGAAGAGTAAGAAGCTTAATTTTTGTGCTTCGTTAGCTACTAAGAAGTTTACAGTCTACTAAAAAGATGAGTCTTAATTACTTAATACTTTTTTCTGACAATTAATTTAAGATGTTGAATTTGCACAATGATCCAAAATAAATAAATAAGTAAATAAATAAATAAATAAATAAAAATGACAATGCAGACAGTAAGTTTTCGAATCATTATTGCATTCATGCTTGTTTTGTCATTGTAAAATTTCTGTATGATTTTTAAAAAACCATATTTGTCCACTTTGCTTCCCACTTGTTACACGAAGTGATCAAAAATTTAAAAACCTTTCAGTAATTACGTACAAAATATTGATACCATATCACACAAATAAATTGAGAACCAATAAAGAAATGTGATAAGTTGGCGGAAATTATTAAAATTGATAAACAGAATGCAATATGTGACGATCATGATTTGTACAATTTTCGCAAAAATTACGCAAACACCAAGATATTGCTAAAAAAATTTTTAAAAAATTGCTGGTTGCTTCAATTTTTCAACTTATCGATGAGTTCAACTGTAGTAACTTAGCACCTGGTTTTGAATTGCAGGTTAATAATGCTATTAAGCTCGGGATAAACAATGCCAAAAACGCATTTTTTTTCCACAAATTTCCCTTAAAATAGGGGAAAAACAACAAAATACATACACAAGTGCATAATTATAGCGTTTCCAGAATTAGGGGGAAGGGGCACAATTGACCAATTTGATCTCTCAAACGACATCTCTGTCTCCTTCCATTTTGAGTTGGATATGCCCTTTATTATGGTACTTTTATATTAGAGAGACTATAAATGCGCTATTAAATGTTCAAAAGACTGAAGACCGCATCTTGATGCGATTCCATGGCGATATGTTCCTACATAACCGTACAGATTAACCCGTGCAAACTGCACGAAAGATGAAGGGGGAATTAGTGTAATTAAATCGTTCAATTTTTTGAAAATGAAAACATTCTGAAATTTCTCACGAAAGGTCGCAATATTAATTTCGACTTTTGACCAATGATTTGTACAAAATGATCTGCGCTTTTTATGTTTCCTTAAAATTACCAAACTTGAAAAAAAAATCTAGAATAGTAAGTTCGAAACCCATTTATGATCTATTCCACAGTATAATTTAGATATTATGTCTGGAAATCTTCAAAATTTATTTGCATTGCAGAGCAGTATATTCCATATTCTTCATAAAGTTCACGCAAATAAAAAAAGGGGGGATCTAACAGATTTGAATATTTGTATGTGTTCTGGGGCGCCTCGATGCGAGGTTACGTGAGGTCACTGCGACCTTTGAAAAATTTACTTATTCGGCAAATTTTGGTTGAGGATTCGGCAATATTTGGAGTTCTATTCCGCCGAATTATCATCATACGACACGCGTTTATTAAAATGCAATTGGCTTGATTGGAAAATAAAAATAAAACTTTAAAAAAAAATCTTACAGTATAATTTTGAAATTTACTAAAAGTCATAGTAGTTATTGTTTCTGTTAAAATTATTTTAGCTTTTTTTTTTTTACCTTAATTCGGGGTGTCCATGAACCATGAAGGTTCATGGCGTAGACTTAGACTGTGCCATTTAAATTTTTCCTTAGGGGTTGTTTTAACGGGTTTTAGTCTCTTTTACTGGAGGCTTGTTCTTGGGGGTTGCTTTGTTGAAGCTTTTGAGGGAGATGCGCCATTGCTCTGCGCCCTATCTCAGGAACAGGTGCTCCCCCTTTGCCTTAACATACTTTACTTTAAGTAATCAAAGCTAAATCACCTACATGCAATATACGGACAGAATGGTTATCCCAAACAGAGACTACAGTTTTGTCCTTGTTATGGACTTCTCAGTCAGGAATAGAGAATAGAGGTCTTCTGGTTGAAACTGAGAGTGCCAATAAACTGGTAGATAAAGTTAAACCTAACGAATCAAATAAT
Organism: Uloborus diversus; assembly: GCF_026930045.1. NCBI lineage: Eukaryota > Metazoa > Arthropoda > Arachnida > Araneae > Uloboridae > Uloborus > Uloborus diversus. Next base: position 106,313,725 of record NC_072734.1, read on the forward strand.
TTCATATTGATATGATGTCGTCGTGCTATATTCTTACAATCTTTTTTTTTTTTCCAAAACAAAAATGTGTATTCTAAGACATTTTAGTTGCTTATTTATTTGGCTGTTTTTTTTTTTTTTTTTTTTTTTTTTTTTTTTTTTTAATATAATTTAACAGTGAAAATATTTCTCTGACATTAAAAATGTATGCTGGAGCATTATTTGAGTTAGCAGCAAAACTTTACAGCTCACAATCGCCAGAGAGCTCCTGATGCAGAAAGGAAAACTCAAGAAGCAAATAAAGAAGGTAATAATTTACTTGAATTGCAGAGGGGAAACGTTTTTAAGGGCTATTTTATTGTTTTTTTCACCCAAAAAATCAGTTCGTTTGCCAGTTGCCACGCTAACTTGAAACAGGGGAACACTCCATACTTACTTGAAATGGGGGAAAGTTTGATCTAAAAAGGATGTCACCATCTTTTGTGCGAGTTTGATATTAGCATACATTTACGCATCGCTTTCAACCACTTCCCGAGGACCCAACCACATTTACGACGAGCGACACAAAAAAGCACCCACGCATTTCCTCGGCAATCTCCTGCTTTTCCGATTGCAGCATTTGCTCCCCGTCGGAACCAGGACCGGAAAAAGAACCGAAAAACACCACTTTGGTATTGAAATCAGCCAGAAAAGCGGACGAAATCGCATCTTTGCCGATAAAACTCTACTCCCCAAGAAAAGACACAGAAAAAGAAAAAGAGGAAGAAAGCAAAAAAAAAAAAAAAAAGTCCCTAAAAGTGCCCTTTCTCCCACTCAACCCCCTTCAAATTCCCGAAAATGCATCCGGAGAACGTGCGGGGGTGGGGGCGGGGACTGAGATGGAAGGAGAAGGTTGTTTCAGGGATCGATCAATAGTTCAACGGGCCTGAAAATTGATGGTAATTTTAGCATCGCTTGGTAGTCGCCATAGGAAGGAAGGAAGAATGGTAGGAAAAAGAAGTTTTATATTCAAATGCACACAGAGGTTGGAGGGGGGAACTGCTCGATTTGCGGGTATTGAAGATAGGGGTGCCCCCCTTTTCGGAAAGCTGGTCAGGCGTCAAATTTGTGCGGCAATCACTGCATCCCCCCTCTCTCTCTTTGGCAAGAAGGGGCGTGTCCCTCTGGGGGGGGGGGTGAAAGGGGTTGCGCTGGATGCGCCTCCTGGTGGTTCATCTCGTGTCTCCCCCTCATCAATTTCGGGGGCGGCTGAGGGGTGGGCGAGGGGGTAACCGAGAAGGGTGACGGTGGGACGTTGTTTGGGGCCAAAGACGGGACAAAGGGTTGCCGCTTTTGTTTTGTCAAGAGGTGTCGGAATTTGTCGCCAATGACATTTGTCGATGTTTCTTGCGAATAAAAACCCAAGAAACATTCGATCTTTTTTATCCGATGTGGTCTCAGAAATGACAGAGCGAGTCATATTCGTCGAACAATTATGGGAAATTAAGTGTCGTCTTGTCAGATATGTTATGAATATCATTGTTAATAAAGACCAGCAGAAGAAGAGAAAGAGGTTACACGCGAAATTGGGAATATTAAAGAGCTACAAAGAATTACTGTTTGTTATAAACCTGATAATTGCTTATTTTGCGTCGCTTGTTTTTTGCGTTTTTTTTTTTTTTTAATCATTAGTTTGGTTTAAATCGAGGGCATTTTTTGCTCAGTTAATGCGAATAATTGTTTGAATTGCATGCACTTTTAATAATAGCTTTACATTTACGCATCAATAATTTTACTGCTTAACGACTATTATTTTAAGGCAGTGAAAATGTTTCGAAAACTTTGTGCATTTTTTTTAGGGGGGGGGGGTTATACATTAGTTGCTAAATCGCGTAGATATACCTAGAGAATGAGTTTGATATTGATTATATAACATATTGTAAGGGGAAAGAGTTTCAACTAGAATATTTTTTTTTTCTGACAATAACTGTTAAAAAAAGGATTTTTGAACTATTTCAGAACTGCTAAACAAGAAAAAAAGAAAGAGGCGGGGGGGGGGGGTAGTTTTTGGTCGATTCAATGTTGGTAAATGTCAAAGTAGACTCTTTTCGTTCTGAACGAACTTGAACGGTGATATAATTGATAACAAAGACGTCAGTGGTTAGTGTCCGCAGAACGTTTTCATAGGTTGTGTTTGGAAGTTCGAATAGAGTGACCAGTTAAATCAGGCTCACCGGTGACTAACCAGAAGCGTTCTAGCTTCTAGCAGATTACCAGTTAGGCGATTGTATATGAAAACATTCTGCATACATTCACCATGCTTACCACTGACGTCATCAAACATCGTGCAATTAACCGCTCGGGTTAACCGGTAACTCGATTCGAGCATGACCATATACGGTCGGCTTTTCTGTAACTCTATTATAACGCTTCTAGTGACCAGTTAACTTGATGAGCCCAGGTTAACTGGTTGTCTTATTCGAATACGAAAAAGATACTAATTACATAGATATATGGGTGATTCTAAAAAAATTAACATTTCCCGATCCCAAATTCTCTCAATATATAAGCGCTTTAAAAATGTTTTAAAAGTGTATTCTGAGTCCTTATGAAGATCTTAATAAGAAGGAAATAAAGATAACTCACTTGAGTCAATTTATATTTTGGCGAAGTTATCCTCGAAAAACTGCCAGGAGGGGGACATTTTTGCGTACCCTTTACTTACACAAAGTCCGTTGCTAAAGTCTAGAATTATATTTAAGGTTAAAAATGTCATTTTTGCACAAAACGTAAATAATTTTAAAAAAACTTGTGGCTGCAAAAATTTTACGTAGCTGAGTTTTGAACCTCAAAATTTTAATAAAATCACCAGACAAATCAGTATAAAAAAAACTCTTGGAATCCAACAAAATGGTAAAAATAAACAATATTGCTGTACAACACATTCAAAACTTCTTCTTTTTACCTGCAATAATTTAAGTGATCCCTAGGCCAAGGAAAACTTTGGGACAAACTTTAAAATGTTGTACCTTGATTATTTAAACAACCAAATAGATTAAAATAATATTACTTTAACACCTTTAAGTATGCATAAATTAATACTACAAGTTTAATTTGTGGAATATTGATTTAAAATGTTACAATTGAGAAAAACATTCACACAAGCCAGGAGAGTAACTTTCTGGTTGTTCAGAAACTAGTCATCAGAAAAAAAAAAAACAAAAAAAAAAAACAATGAGTTATCAGACAGACAGACTGACAAACACATTTTCCCCATCTCAATACCCTACTTTCCAATGTTTAATTTTTCGATATCTATTTTACTTTTTTTGAGCAATCACGATTGCTTATTGTTCTCACTTGACCGTCCTTGATGTTGTGGTTCCTTTTTCAGCTTGGACCAGGGGCGTCTGCAGCACCACCGCCCACCGGCGCAGCTCCTCTGGTCCTGAGCACTGTCCCCCTTAATCCACTTCTTTTGGGCTGCGGCGTCCATCTCCTACACACGCATACTCATACACACTCGCGCATGCTTTTGCACACATATACACACGCCTACGTGCAAACACAAAAGCGTACACACACACACTCAACTATACACTTTCAACTATACACACGTAGCCTCCCAGGAGGAGGGATATGCTTGGGGGGGGGGGGGTGCGCCATTTCTAGAAACAATAACTCTAATGAGCAGTGTCTTGTTGCAACTCGTGATTGCGAAAAACAAAATTTGAATTCAATGTTTCAGAATTCAAATTAGAGTTGATTGGGGGAAGTGGGTCACAGGTTTTTTTTTTATTTATTTATTTTTGACCTTTTTTTAAATTTGTTTTTTATTTTTGCCGTTATTTTAAAGATGCCTTAAGCCTTCTTTCATGCTTTTTTTCTTCTTTCTCTGACTTCTACTGCGAAAGTAGGCTAAAAAAACCGAGGTTCATTAACAAAAATATTAAGTTTTTTTAAAAATACATGTACACATATTTATTAGAAAATTATACACATTTCACTAATTTCAATTTTAATGCTAATGTCGATATTTTTAGAGATATCAACATTTAAAAAATACTGAAACACTACGTTTCTCATCACGAAAGATGATTTTAGAGAAAGATGATTTCATTTTATTTGGGGGCACGAGGGTACTTTCCGAAAATGTCTTTCGCTTAGTAAATCACATAAAATTTTCACTTGGTAAATCACACGAGTCAATTACTTTCACCGGGTCAACAATTTTTTAACTGCCACCCCTTATTAATTTGGGTATAGATTAAATTATATGGAAAATTTAGTCCAAATTGTCCCACAGCTGACCGTGGAATCATCCTCTTGACGAAGAACATGTTCAGAAACGAACGTTCAAAATGAGAAATTTAAAAAAGTTTGATATTTAAGGCCTATGAGAGTAATTTCAAATCTTCTTATCCAAAAAACCGAAACTACTGATATTTTTTAGTAACAACAGCATGATAAAAGTGTGAAGATTTTGAATAAATTCTTCAATTTGGTTTCAGGAAAAAGGGAAAGAATTAATTAAATCGAAATACCATCTCCCGGAGATATATCATTGTACAATGTACTTAGTTAGAGATTGATTGGCTGTTCAAAATGAACCGAATTGAAAGCGCAAATGGTTTTGCAGTGAAAAAATGACTGTTGAATTTTTTTCTTCCTAAAGTTTTAATTTAACTTTTTTAGTTTTGAAAACGGAAAATAAAAAGAAATTTGCAGTGTTTCATTTTTTACGTGAAAGAAAGAGTTGCAGACAATTTTAATTTTGGTGAAAATTGTTTCTTTTTAATTACATATATATTTCTTAAATTATTACTTTTTGTTATTAATATCATTTATTTATTAATTTATTTAAGTTTTATTTTTTATTTAATTTTTTAAAAATCTTTTTTGTATCGGAAAGAAGGGAAAAAAATGGAGATTATGTATTTTTCTTCCGAAAGTAAGAGCTGCAAACGCTTTTGTTTCTGATATAACAGTTTATTTATTTATTTGTTTATTTTTTTATTTATTTTTGATGTACTTTTCATTTTTAATTTTTTGTTTTAAAGTTTTATTTTTTGAGGAACTAAGAGTTTTAATAAAAAAGCTAATATATCAGCTGCCTAAGTTTTCGATTTTTCAATTTTATTTTTATGTGATAGAGTAACATGTATGAACATCATAGGTGAAAAAATTTTTGCGATACGATAAGTAGTTTTTTTTAAATTAATTTTTAAAGTTCAAGCCCTTGTGACGTCAAATGGCATAGGAAGTGACGTCATGCGCTTTCCGATAGGAGAGAAACGCTAGCGAACCGGTTCCCATGTGATGGGAGAAACTGAAGAATTTCTTTCGACTTCGAAGACGAACTCGCGTTTCTGGAACATTAAACCTCTCATCCTCTCGTAAATATTCGAATATCATCATTGGTATTACTTCAGGAAGATTATTTAGATTGTGCTTTAACGAATCCGACCTCCATAGTGTGTTCAAAAGGATTATTGAATTTCTAAAAAATAAAAATATCGGCGCGCTCAAAATGTTCCTAGCGAAAACAAGGGATCTTCGGCGGACGGCTGCCCGTTCGCGCCCTGTGACGTAGGCTCGTGACGTTTCAGAAGAGCGCACTTTTGCGCGTGGAATTTTAAAAATTCATTAAAAATCAACCACGGTGTTCTAAAATTCGGCGATGGTGAATTTTTTAGTTTTGAGGGTCAATTAACAATATCCAATAGCCAAAATATGAACATTTAATAGGTTGCAACTTCCCTATTGCGTAAATGGTGATGTTATTTTACTTGAATAATAATTATTTTTGCACCTATTCAGATTCGAAATTATATGTTGTAAGACATTTTTTTCTTTTGTTCTTCCATTTGCTCTCGAAAAGCTATGCGTTTAAATATTAGACAGATTAGCTTATTGGAATTTACCGAAAACTAAGCCCTAACAATTTGGAAATTAAATTTAGTATAAACTCCTTATCAGCAATTTTATTTTTCTTCACATTAAGAAGAGACACAGATTTTGTTGTTGAAAATCAATTTCAAATGGTGAATGAGCAACTTTGACATAATTTGCAAACTTTGCCAATTAAGAAAATATTGATTTAATAATAGAAAACCGAGGTTGTTATACGGGAAAGTAGGCTCGTTTAGTTCTAGATGGAGCTTCTTTTCTCTTCCAGGCTTCTGAGATACGTAATAAATCATCTACGTTGTAAAAAAATTTAAAGAATCTTATAATTTGAGAAATTATTTTCCCCATTTTACCATATGGTTATAAATATGACCAGGAGCAAGTAATTTAACACTCAAAGATACAATTGAAAAATTAATAATAATGATAAATGAATAAATAAAATAAATTCATTACACAAAAGAATTAAAAACTAGAAAGTAGGGTTTTGAGATGAGGAAAATGTTGTCTTGATTAGAACAAAAAAATTTTCTCAAAAGATCCTGGCAAGGACACTTTATTCCAACATTATATTTTTCGATTTGAACAATTTTTCGAAATTTTGAACACTTCAAAATATCTTAACATAAGCGGCTGCGGAGAAACTTAAGACCAATATAGATCCTAAACTTATGGGCGGATTTGCTTCCATGTTTGAAAAAGTTCTTGATAAAGACGATGTATAGAAAAGATTTTTTTTTTTTTTTTGATTTAGCAAATTTAAGGATAGTTTTTGAGCAATTCGAAAAAATTTCGCATTTACGACATGATTTTTTTTTTGAACCAAAAATTGAAAAGAATATAAAAACCCGAGGCTTCATTTTTTTAATTCAAAAGAAAGAGTTGCAAATTTGATTAATTAATTAATTAATTTATTTATTTATTTATTTATTTTGAAAACGAATAAAAAAATTTTTGGGGAAAAACTAATTTATTAGCTGTTTTTGCATTGTTCAATGGTGCGACAATTTTTTGTTTCTTAGATTTATTTTGTACGTATCAGGGCTGTAACTAGTCTTCTGTTTTGGGGAGGGTTTTTCCATTGCATTTTTCATGAAATCTATAGTTGATCAATAAAGTATGATTTTACTTGTACATTCTATTAGTTTTTGCTACAGTAGGTGAAAATTTAAATGAGAGGTTGCTACTTTGCCGGCATCAATATGAGCAAATGTAGAAGCTGACGTGTCTATTAAATGAAAAAAAAAATATATGATGTGTACATGATATAACTTCACCACTATTAAATATTTGATGTCTTTTAAATAATAATTCAAAAAAAAGAAAAAAGAAAGAAAAAATCGTGTAGGGGAGAAATGGGTATTGTGAGACAGTGAGACAACAGCAAATATGTTTTCTGTTTAGATATTTCCAGCCTGGTAAAACTTTTGAAACGTCAGGGGAGATATGCAGTGAACAATATTAATGTAAAAAAATTTTGCTTTCAAGTATCATGTAAGAAAAATAATTCTGTCATCATAGTTTGAACCTATCGAAGTAAGAAAATAACCTTGTTACACTATATCTGATAAACAAATTTTCATGTACACTGTTATAACCAGGGGTTCCAGATGAGTGAATATATTCCCCCTAAGGTGAAAGCATGGTGCCCAAGGGTATCATACTGGCCAGGAAATAGAGCAGAGGTGCGAAAACAGCAAATAATCGCAGACGGGGTGCCAAAACAGCAAGCAATCGCTAAATGACTCGCTGGCGCATGCGCTTCCGGCGTACATTCACCATTCAACCACTTCAATATAGCGGTCGAATGATAGGTTGCATCTATGCGTGGCCTTCTATGTCTTTCACATTGAATGAAGTACACTATTGGATTAAATCTCAACTTTTCTAAGATAATTCTTTAAAATAACAAGAAGTACAGCTTTTGATCACTTTCTAGTTTTTGGGGCTTTCAAACCTAGTTAAAAGTACGTTTACTGCTTTTCAGTTACCGTTAGTTCGTTACGGTAGCGTAGTACCGTTAGTTGTTTATTTTCAGTTTACCGTTACTGTCGTGAAATTTCCATCATTCAAAACGCTACTAAATATATCTATCATTATTTTCTTGAGTACTCGATAAGCAACATTTAATCACCAAAATAATAACCGCAATAAGATTATCAATAATCAACAAGTGAGAACCTAAATAAAAATGATTCTTGTGCTTCGTAGATTACTACACAACAGCAAGCGCAAAAAATAAAAAAAATCTCTCTCCGTCTAGCTCTTTTTTTTTTCTTTTTCGTTCAAGTGTTTGAATCATTTCCTGTTAGCGTTTAATACTTCGATAGCGTTTGGAATTGCTTATTTCTTTAGGTTTTTAAACTGTCGAAAAATTTCGTATGCATTTTATTTTATTGTTACTCTTGATTGAAATTTTGAACGTTCGAGAAACGATTTTGTTTTTCCATAACTTTAATATCCCGGAATATTTTTGGCTCTTCATGTAAATAATTCATAAGTACATCTACACTTTCCTTTCGGTACGGTTATTTCTCACAAATGATCATTAACTTGATGATCATTTGTGATTATTGAAATAATTACTATGATTATTGAAATAATTACTCGTCTTTAACTTTAAATATTTTTGTAACAACTCTTTGATACCAAGTAAAGTGGTTAGATTTATTGTTTTATTCATTTTTAATATTACTTAGTAAAAAAAAAAAAACTCATCAGTACGCAGAATTTTTTCACAAGTTTTTAACGGCCTGAGTGTTATTATAATTATTTTTATTTATTTTATTTATTTTTAAGAAAAGGATAAAAATTTCACAGGTCCGCAATGTTTTTCATTTGCTTTTACTGACCCGTGGGTCAAAAGAGGTTGGGAAACACTGAGTTAGAGCACGATCAGATGAATTAAAACAATGAGCACTTCTTAACTATGTTGAAAACTCTGAAATATGATCAAATGCTGTAATTACAAGTTTTAATCATTTCCAGTACTGAATTCATGCAATGTGAAAAATGTCCAAAACGTAGAATATCATAAATAAAAACAAAACTATTAAAAAAAAAAAGAACTACACAACTGTATTCAAAAACGCGCACCATACGGGGGAGGGGGGAGGAGGATCTACAGTAAGGGTGCCATTTCTCTCTCGGAAGGTTCCTTCTTTTCACCCCAGCTGCCTATTTTTTAAAAGGTGCCTGTTTTTTACCCTAGTTAGAGGTGCCATTTCGGCTCGTATTGGGTGCCGCTGGTGAACAAGCGTTTCACCCCTGAAAGGTGCCGAATGCAACCTGTAGTTTTAACAGTGTAATGTATAAAAACCACACGGAGATGAAATAAAGCATATTATTCTGCACTTCATTAATTAAATCAAATGATGTAGGAGAGAAGTGGGTGCCGTTAGACTTTGAGAATAGTGAGACAACAGCAATTTTTTCCCAGTTTGGATATTTTTAGCCTTGTAAAACTTTTGAGAAGTCAAATCGACACACTGTGAACAATATCATAGAAAAAGGGTTGATTCCAAGTAAGAAAAATAACTAGGTCGTCATAGTTTGAACCCACATAAGTAAAATATCTCCATAGTTTGTTGCACTGATTCTAAACTGTTAAACTTAACAGACTGGTGTTATTAATCTATCATTAGCTTATTAGTTAGCGTTTATTTTAAAAGTAGAATAATGTTGTTCATTTTCTTTGTCTGAGAATGGCAATCATTGAGTTTATATTTTGCAATGAGGGAACTGAGACAGAACAGGAACTGTTCCCATATCACTTTTATGTTAAAAGTGGAGAAATTATACATTGAATAACATTTAATTACAACTAACCTGTTGATGCAAATAATAATTAAAAAGAGATTCCTTCCACAAGACATCCTTCCACAAAATAAGGATGCTCGAATGGAATTATGACGTTTATTGCTATTCAGTAGCACGTAAATATTTCCATTTTGTGCTTATTCTATTTAATTTTTTTAATTGTTTCATTGAAATGTTCTAAATGTGATCATATTTTTCCACATCTCAAAATTTCAACTTGCCTAGAAAACAAGAAGCTATTTCGAAGATTTTCTGAAACAGATAGGAAAGAAACTGTTGTACAAGTAATAGACAAAGGCTGCAGTAAAAGCATTCGATTCTTAAGTAATGTTACATATGCGTTGATACTTTAGGTGATTTGAATAATCCAGAATCATCTAAATCATTCTATCTCAGAGTCAAACAAATACGTAGTAGACGTCATTACCGTGTGTCAAGACGACATGATATTTACCTTGCCAAAGGCAAGAGCTCATACCAAAACCAAATGACAAAAATCATTTATATTTTCTCAGGTAAATTTAGATTCTTTAAAGTTCGCTAATTTAAAATTATTGTCTCACTGTTCCCACTTACTACGGAAAAAGTGAGACAAAATTGCATTTCGTTTCCATTATTTTTTTCGTTTTTTTTTGTAACCGTAGTTTTTTCTATTACAGAGACAAATATTGTAACATTTGAAAAAATTTAATTTCTGTGTTTTTTAATGATAAAAAGTGTATTTGAATTTTCGTGTCTCACTTGTACCCACTCTTCCTGTGCTCATGCACCGGCATTCGAAGAAATGTTTCATAAATTCATATTTTTTGACACTTAAAAAAGTAAAATAGAGTTTGGTACTTTTAAATTTTCAGAATATGGAATGTTTTTTCTTGAATCAAGTATTCAAAATTTAAAGGAAAACGGATGTTTTTTTTTTTTTTTTTTTTTTTTTTTTTTTAAGAAATGATATTTACAATTACTGCAATAAAAATAAATACTGCTGATAAAACACAGAGTTTTTACGATTCGTCAATAATAATAACTTATAAGAATAGTTTTGAAAATTTTTGGAGTGGGTTTGAACGCTAAAATTCCATCCCTCAAATACGGCCAAGGTACGTATCTATTTCATCAGATTTTTTTTTAATGAGAGTCATATTTGGTTTTTAGAAATGAGCTGTAAATCTTAAAAAGTTTAATTGGTATATAGGAAATTTGACTCGTTTAGTTTTCGGCGGATCTTCTTGTTCTACATACATTCACCATGAATCCTTTGCTTACATCGATATTTAAGCTTAAAAACTGGCAGAATACCAGTTGTAAAATTTTTCTCAAAAGCTGGTGAACTTGGATAACTGTCCGTACAAAAGTTCTCAAATTACATAAAATAATGAATAACAGAAAATAATATCAAATTTAATTTAAAACATAAAAAACCTACGATCCCGAGATCCGCGTGTCATATTAAAAGGAATTTCGCGTACACATTTTTAAAGATATCATGGGAAAACACGGGAAAAAAGAGGATAATATCTAAGTTCTACAAAAAATTGCTAAAGCAGCAGCTAAAGAGAAAAAGTCTTACTTATGTACTAAAACCAATCACAAGTACGTGTTTTATTTGTGAACAACTAGATAAAGGCAACTGATAAAAATTTTAAATAATTGAACAATTTTGCCTTGTCTGCCAAAGCAATGAAATCGTTATCAATTGCGTGAAGAAAAAAGGCTTAGAGAATTGTATTTAGCATTTACTAAACGAGCTGATGTGTGCATCACATGACTTCCTTTCGCTCCAATTTTAATGTCATTTTCCCATTATTGGCAATTTTAATGCGATTCAATAGTTTACTCTCTAAATATCACCAAAAAAGCCCTCTCTAAATATCACCCTCTCTAAATTTTGGTTTCAATTTGGCCACTCCAGTGGCCAAATTGAAACCAAATTTTTAAAAAAAAATCGCCAAATTTAAACTTGGCGACCTAAAGACTGGCGATATATCGCCAAGTGTCTGCCAAATTATAACACCACTTGAGTTTGCATCGAAATTAACAATGATTTTCCCCGAAAAGGTGCAAAAGATCCCTTTAGAAACACCAAAAGGGGAGGTGCACAACCAGACCCCACTAGGAGTCAACGTACTAAATTTTAACTTTCTAGGATATACCACTCGAGTTATGCAACATACATGCACATATGTATATACAGACGTCACGAGAAAACTCGTTGTAATTAACTCGGGAATCGTCAAAATGGATATTTCGGGCGTTTATACGTTCTTAGGTATATATGCACGTGTGGTCGGGTCAAAAAAAAAAAAAAAAAAAAAAAGAAAACTCAACATTCATTCGGGGGTGAGCAAAATGGAAATTAAGGTCGATTTTTGAGTGAAATTTTTTTTGCGAATACAATACTTCCTTTGTTGTGAAAAGAAGTGAAAAAATCATTATTCCAATTCCTAGTATGGAAATTCCAAAAAAGTTCCATCTGAAGTAGAAAAAAAAAATCATTCTTTCGATTGATTCCAATGCTTTAAATGTGCAAGCGCGCTTTCGCCACCAAAACTGCGGAAGAATGAAAATTCGGTTTTCAACTAGTATCTCCGGTTTTGCTATTCAAGTCTTACAGAGACTTAGCTACATGTAAGAACACTTTCGATCATTTCGCCGCCTTTCGAAAAATAAATAAATAAATAAAATAAAGAAAAAACAATCATTGAAATCGGTTCATCCGTCTAGGAGCTAAGGTGCCACAGACATACACGGGAAAGGACAGGTCAAACGTATCCTTTCCTTCTTTCGTCGGCGATTTAAAATAACATAGAAATACCAGGTTTAAATAAATGCGTAAATGTTCTGAAGATCTGCACATTGTTTGAATTTTTTTTTTTTTTTTTTTGTACTGAAAACACTCTATTTAACATTATTCACCTTAACAATTCCTAGATTTTTAACAGTGTGTGAATTTTTCAACCAATGATAACCATGGGAAGATTAATTTTTTTTTTCCAGAAGCTATCTATAGTTATCTAAAAACTAAATAAACTGAAATAAAAATAAAGAACTCGATAGGTATTTCCCTCATTGGGATATGGAAAATTACTTTCATAGAAACGAGACATTCTTTTTAGTCCGGTCAATTTAGGCAATGGAAATAACAAAAATTCCGGGAAAGCTAAATTTTTGTAGAGACCTTCGGTTTAGCATTACAAATAAAGTGCCAAAAGTCCCCGTCGATCCCATGTGCGCTAAAAAAGTTATTCGGGGTCAAAGGTCAAAATTTTAGGTTTTTTGGACTTTTCTCAAAAACGGTAAGTTTTATCGAACAGTACCTCAGACCAAAGTTGTAGATCTCAAAATTCTCTATAAAAATGGTCCTTATTTTTATCTCCAATACCAAACCATTTCCCAGATATTGCGTACTCTCAAAAGACAGCCAGTCACTTACAGAATCCCCTCTACTCGCATGGCCTTGAATAACATCTGGCTATTCTAGTCTGGGGGCGTCGTTCACATACCTAGGGGTGCCCAACCCACTAAGGGCATGGGCGCACCCCTCAATATCGCGGAGCCCCCCCTCAAAAGCAAGAGCCCCCCTCCAAAAACTGAGAAAAATACCCCTCAAAACAATCCCTCTAAAAATTTCGATGGCGCAGTTTGGGCCATGACCCCTTTTAGGTGGGCTGACGTACATGCTTCTTTTAGAGTTAAACGTGCAATTCGAGTGAATAAACGTATTTATTACAAGCGTCTACTGTTTGTGCTGATCAATATTTAAGAAAAATGTCACAATTTTGCTTTATTTGCAACAAACTTTTGACTGAAGGTGAAACTGTTGTGCTGGGCAGTCGTGGAATGCCAACTATAATCGATGCAAGTGTCGGGAGAAGTTATAAGAACGCTGATCATTTAAGAAGTCAAAAGTCTGTTACAATTCGCGTTGATTGCAGAAAATCACACACCCGGAAAAGTTCAATCTCTGCAGCAACGTGAGGATTTAATTCCAAGGCCAAATACTTCAAAAGTAAGTCCTCCTCGTACTGTAGCGCGATTTAGTGAATTTGAATCCAGCTTTTGTTTTCAAAAACACTGCTTATTTTGTGGCTGTGAAGCGGATGAGGAGGCTGAGAAGAAGAAAGCGCAGAATTATCGCAGAAATATTCATAAAGCAGCGACTAAATCATACTCAACATTAAAACGTGCAAGGGCAGCTCTTGGTACATCTCCGAACGATCTTTATCTAATTTTAAAAGGGATTCTTTGCATGCAAGTGTTGAAAATTTAAGAATTTTTCTGCGATAATTCTGCGTTTTGTTCTTCTCGGCCTCTTCATCCGCTTCCTCGCCACAAAATAAGCAGTGTTTTTTACAACAAAAGCTGGATTCATATTCACTTAATACCGCTCTAGTACGAGGTGGACTTACCTTTGAAGTACTAGATATGTTCATTAGGGTCGATTGAAAAAAATCAAAATCTAATAAACGCTAAGTAATAACCCGGAAAAGTTGCCTTTTGTAGAGATCTTTGGTTATACAAAAAGATTTCGACCGCAAAAAATATTTTGAGGTGTCGCTCCGCCTTGAAGTTGATCATAAATGCATAAAAACTGGAAAAAGTTACAATAAAATCATCAAGTATCAAAATTTGATAAATTTGATGTTATCGCTCTTAAGAGCAGTCTTTTTGTGTAGATTACACATTGCATAAGATCATTTTAATAATAAACTGTATTTTAAAGTTCCACACCTGCGTTGAATCTTGAATTTGATCAATATAGTGTCAGAATTCATTAACACATTGTTGCTCCGTACCTAGAGAAAAAACATTAGAAGTTATGATTTGTAAAAGTTTGCTTTCATATTAATTAATTCTTACATAGATACGGAAAAAAAAGCAATAAAAGCATTTCTTATCTAGTAAAAAAAAATGTTAATTCTCCACTTAGCCCATAACTTTGGCTCAAAATGTCAAATTTACCTATGATAGAGAACAAAGGTTAAGTATAGAAATTTTTAAATATAAATGTGGCTTGCAACAGCCCACATAAGTCACCCTTTAAAACAAAAGACGTTGCTAAAGAAACTTTAATGGGTTTTGAGCCCTCAAACTGTAACCACATTGATTACAATAAAACATAAGTTTGGCGTGCGAGTTGAACTATTTTCCTTCTCATAATTTTCAATCTTGATTGAAATTGTGGCTTGATGGTATCGTGGCTTAATATTTCTAGATTCTAATCTGAATCGAATAAATCCATCCCTTTTGATTAGACAACAAACTGTACCTGACACTTCTTTCTCTTATTTTACCTATCGTCTCGCTGCTTTAGTATGTATGACATGTGAGGTTTTGAAAGCCATACTACTCAGTAGGTACGCCATCAAGCAATTTCTTTCAAAGTTTTATCGAAAGTCCCCTTTTTGAAAGAGGGAGCTGCCGAGTTTTACCTGTTCTGCTTATCAATGAGCTCATAGTATTCTCTCAGCTTCAAAATTGAAATCTGGAGTTATAAATGTTCTTTGACCATCTTCGAACTGGTCGTCGTAATCCATCTCGAAACAAGTTCTCTGATGGTCATCCGCAATACCTAGTGTTATATTTTTTAGATTCTTAAAGTAACCAGTTTGCAGAACAAGAGCTGATGATCCATACATAATACGATGACAAGTTTGAAGAATTCGATTGTACAGCGAAAATTTACAATTCCAGATTTCAACTTGAGTTCTTTGATAAGCAGAAGTGGGAGAACTCGGATCATCTTCTTAAAAAAGAAATATCATATAAAACTTTAAAAGAAATGGTGCTTGATTGAGTAACTATTGAATTATATGATTTCCAATACCTCACGTTATACTAAAGCAGTGAGACGACGCGCAAAATTAGATGAAGAAGCGTCAACCACAGTTTGTTGTCTAACCAAGAGAGATGGATTTTAGAATCTAGAAATCTTAACTACAATGTATCACTAAGGCCAAACATTGTCTGGAGTCAAGATAATAATGCGACTCGCCAGCCAAACTATGTTTTATTGTATGAAATGTGGTTACAGTTTGAGAGCTCAAAAAAGGGGGGGATGTTTAGAGGGGTATTTTTCTTAGTTTTTGGAGAAGGCTCTTGTTTTTGAGGGGGGGGATCCACGATATTGAGGGGTGCGCCCATGCCCTTAGTGGGTTGGGCACCTCCGGGTACATGAACGATGCCACACGGATTAGAATAGCCAGATGTTATTCAAAGCCATGCGAGTAGAGGGGGATTCTGTAAGTGACTGGCTCTCTTTTGAGAGTACGCAATATCTGGGCAATGGTTTGGTCTTGGAGATATAAATCATAAGAACTATTTTTATAGAGAATTTTGAGATCTACAACTTTGGTCTGAGGTACTTTTTGATAAAACTTACCGTTTTTGAGAAAAATCCAAAAAAAAAAAAATTTTTTTTTTGACCTTTGACCCCGAATAACTTTTTTAGCGCACATGAAATCGACGGGGACTTTAGGCACTTTATTTGTAATGCTAAACCCAAGGTCTCTACAAAAATTTAGCTTTCCCGGAATTTTTGTTATTTGATCACTATTTTTATGTCTAAATTGACCGGGCTATTTAATCAAATAAACTGTAGTAAAGTAAGAAATAACAACGGCAAAAAGCACAAATTGCAGATTACTGCAGACACGTGTTTCGGCGTAACAAGGAACGCCTTTTTCAATGCAAAAGAAATGAGCTTATGGATGAAAAGACATGCGACAAAAAGTGTTCCTTGTCACGACGAAATATGTGTCTGCAGCAATCTGCATTTTGTGCTTTTTGACGCTTTTATTTCTTACTTTATTTTTCAGAACAAAGGTTCTTATTTATTTTTCTATTATTATTCTAAAATTTATCTTAAACTGTAGTATTTTTATTTTTGAGCAAAACATTAAAAAAATAGGTTTACCGACATCTTTATTTTTATAGTCTTAAAAACATCATATTGTATTTCTTTGCTGGTTTTCATGATCTGTTCGGTATTTCCTCCCTTGGTTTTTCAAGTTCAGTCTTCCTCAAATTTAAAATGTCTGTGTAACGAAAAAAAAAATTATTTCCTTATAAACAGTTTTGATACAAATTGATTTATTAAAGGTTTAATTTTCCGCCTTCCAGCTGGGCTCTTTAGAAATCTGTATTTCATCATATTTATGGGTGATTAACCAAAAACCTGACATTTTCCAATCACATTTTTAAAAAAATAAAAATACTGAAAAAAAAATCTGAAAAGAATTGTACTTACTCTTCGTTAGGAACTTACTAAGAGAAAAATAGAGGGAACTCACTTTAACTATGTTACACCCTCAAAAGAGGGAGTAACATAACAAAAAAAAATCGTGTCGCCGAGTAAGCCAAGAGCCCGATAAATACCAAATTGTGGCAACCCCTCCAGCTCCTGGGAAACTGCGACACTCAAACAATGAGATGCAGAAGAGTGGGAGGAGACCTAAACGACACGAAGGGATGAGCGGAAGCTCAAGAGCACAAGAGAAAAAGGAATAGGAAGTCGAAAGGGGGAAGCGAAGGACCTTTCAGAAAGATGCTATGCCCCCGCCCCCCTTCTACCACTCCACAGATTCGACGTGCATTGATGCAGAAGAAAATACTGGAACATTTCGCGTTAATCGCAAAGGATGGAATCTGCATGAATTGTTTTGCAATCTTAAGAAATGGTAGATTAATACCTCCTTAATGCGAAGATAAATTGAAAGCGGTTTAGTTTCCACTGTATCTTTTTCTAGATGATGTTAACTCAGTTAATTGGTTTAAGCTTGTGAAAAGGAATTTAATTATCTGTCAACTATTAATAACGCTACGGGGAGGCATCAAGTTTTTTTTAAGGGAAAAGCAAGGGGTGAAAAAAAAGTTTTAAAAATGTTGTTAGGAGCTCTTCTATAAAAAGTAGAACTTTTTTTTATTTACTGTAAAATTCTTTCGCAATAAATGTTAAACACTTGCAGCGCTTTTGAGTGTATTGAGTAAGTTATGAAAAGTAGCTTATTTTTATTTTTATTTATTTTTTTATTTTATTTTTATTTTTTGAGCAATCATGAATTGCTTATTGTTTTCACTTAATCGTTGAATGACGTCCGCGTCCGAGTCCTTGGATTACATTTTTCTATGCTTATAATGCAGGCGCTCATGTGCCTCGGAATCGAAATATTTTTTAACCACATTCTCAACTTAACACAATCTATTTTACACGAAAACAGTATCCAGCACACAGCATCCGTCATCCAGCACATAACATCCAGAAAGCAGCTCCTAGCGTTCATTTGAATTTTGACGCCTTGAATTCAAATTATGATCGCGATAAAATCCACTAGTAGAAACAAGAATGCCAACGAGTAGGGTTCTATTGCATTTCATTATTGCGGAAAACATAATTTAAATTCAAACTATTGTTTTTTTATTTATTTTCTTTTTTTTTTCTTGTTGCTTCGTTTCTTTATGATGAAAATATTAACACTGCCATGAACAGGTAAAGAGTAGTAACTACAAATTTTTCATTTTCCAATTTTTTTGCATTTTTGTCATGTATTGCACGTTAGCTTTATAGTGCAAGCTTTCGTATTTGATTTCCGCTAAAAAAAAGGAGCGAAAAAAACATCGAGTTTCAGCATTTCCCTATTGTTAGCATTGAATCCATTCCACATTTCTTCCAATGTCTGGAAAACTCGTTTCTGCAGATACTGCCGTTTACATGCACACGGCAGAATAATCATCCGTGTAATAAACAATATTTGGATGATCATGAGCGGTTCTTTGTATTTTAACTGATACTTTGGTTGAAACCCAAACTGTTGACCATATTGTGAGTGATGGCGCTATCAGAAAGTTATCTAAGAACGCGCGGGTAGGTCCACAGCAATCCTTACGTTTATATATTTTACTCTACTGATAGTATTGACAACGTAATCCCAATTCGAAAACGTTCCTGCGCCTTGTGCACTTACATTTGACCAAATAAGCTTAACACAAAATCAGCCTTCGAATTTCTGGGGATCTGCAGTTTTAAGACGATTTCGAGTCTTTTGGACGTGATAGGAAAAAGTAGTATATGGATGAATAACATCCTTCCTAGTCGGGATTCGAACATGGCGCGGCAAGGCTGTTCTATTATTTGTGGTGTTTTTACTGAAAGAATATTCAAATGTTGCGTTCATTCTGAATTTATTACGGAAAACATTTAGCTCTGAAAAGAAAAACGAGCTGATGTGTGCATCACATGACTTCCTTTTACTCCAATTTCATGTCATTTACCCATTATTGGCAATTTCAATGTAATTCAATTGTTTACTCTCTAAATGTCACCAACGGTGGCGAAATTAAAACCAAATTAAAAAAAAAAATATCGCCAAATTTGTCGCCAAGTTGGCAACAAATCTTGGCGACCAAAAAAAAGGGCGATATATCGCAAATTGTCCGACAAATTATAACACTACTTGAATTTACATCGAAATTAACAATGATTTCCCTCCAAAAAGGGACAAAAGACCCCCTTAAGAACCTCCAAATGCAACCAAAAGGGAAAGTGCATAACTAGGCCCCACTAGAAGTCTACGTACCAAATTTCAACTTTCTAGGACATACCGTTTTTGAGTTATGCGAGATACATACACACATACGCACATACATACGTACATACGGACGTCACGAGAAAATTCGTTGTAATTAACTCGGGGTTCGTCAAAATGGATATTTCGGGTGTTTGTAGGTTCCTAGGCATATATCCACGCGTGGTCGAGTCGAAATAAAAAACTCAACATTCATTCGGGGATGAGAAAAATGGAAATTAAAGCCGATTTTAGAATGAAATTTTTTTCGCGAATACAATACTTCCTTTTTTGTAAAAGGAAGTAATAACCAAAAAAAAAATTCTAATGGTACATATCTTGTCAAAATATTATTAAACTAAAATAAAGACAAAATAAATTTTATGTTAAATTATAAATTGCTAAAACTACGATCAATAAGCTTAGAAATTAAATTCTGGTGTGGGTACTAAAAGTATATTGATATAAATGTCTATGACAGCATTGCACTTTTAAATTAATGTCTCTTTGCACAGTTTGAACTTTTTAAGATTCGTTGGTCCAGATTAAACGGTTTAATTATTGCTATTTTCAGCTACATCGAGAGTGTTTTGGTGCTTTTCAATGTCGGGGAGTCGTAAAAATGCAAGTTGAAGTAATAATGACAAAATTGACGACTTTTTGACGATATAATCCCCATATCTTTTGTTGCCAATTTGGACATACATCACTAATTTCTTGACAAATTTGGTGCTAAAAAGTTAAAGATTGGTTCTGCGGGAATCACACAAATTGTTGACATCGCCAAACTGACATTAAAATTATCCCCGTTCCCGTTATTCCGAAACTAAAAAGTACTGGGTATTTTATGATAACAAATGTATCGTAACTAGATTTTACAATAATATTAAAACGATTTGCCTTTGTACAAGAAGTTTATTGAAAATTTTTCATAAATTGTAACAGTTTAAAAGTTTTGCAAATAAAAATAAAGTTCGCAAGACTCTACTAATTCATATTTTTTAAGAATGTTAATAAAAACGCTTAGCATGCGAAAATTTCCTATATCAATCTACATTATATTGCGATTCTTCAAAATCAGATAGACAAATCTTTCTGTTCCAAAGCGGATCAGACAATCAGTACAAAAACGCCAAGACAGAAATGACAGTAATTGCTTAATAAGATTGTAATGGAAGTCATTTAGAGGGAATAAAATTTGGCTAAACAATTTTCTTATGACAAATGAGGTAGTAAACTAGTGAGTAATCATCAAAAAAGCTCCAAATTAAGGAATAATTACTAATTGGTTTGTGTCATAACCAATCGGAGAGCACTATTAAGAGTATACTTAGCAGGTGTCGCTTATAAATCAAGATCCTTTGGCCGTCAGTTAATTATGGCAACATTACATAATTGCTTGCATGAAATACAAGTAATTGTTAGTTATTTTTATGCATTTTATTTAGTACCAACACTTGCCAACAAACCGTAAAATAAAAATTGTTTTTTAATATGTGCATGATTTTTTTTTCTGCTTTTTTTAATATGAGTCTAAACTGAGAATAATTTCAAATGTTCGGCTGCTGTTAAAATGTAAATGTACTTGCGTAAAAAATATTTTGAGGTTTTTGTTCTAAAACAGTTCTGTATTTCAGAGCCAGACGTAAGCCACACAATCGCTACTTTACAGGAAAGAGGAATAATGTTTGCCAATGGATTCAAAGGATGAGACTTGCTCTCTCTTAACACTGGTAAAAACATTCGAAAGTTTTTTTTTTTTTTTTTTTTTTAAAGAATTACGTTTGTATGGCTCAATACAGAATAGAATTCTACATGCAATACACTAATAAACTGAAAATCGTAATTTTTGGACTTATGCTAGTCTGGCTATGAGATAGAGTTGTCAAGCAATCAAGATTGCTAACTGATTTCACTTTGTCATGACCTTTTACTCGCTTTGTGATTAGTAAATAGGGAGTCACATGATCTATTCTCACTGCTTGAAAAAATATTTCAGCAATTGCATCTGGAAATAAGTATTATCACCTGCCTGTTTTGCAGACAAAAATAGTGCTCTTCTTTCTTTCCTTCTTTTTGAGGAGTGAGGGGGGATTTCTTTCGGATTGGAGGTTTTTAATCTTGTTACATTTTATTTTTGTATACTTTTTTACGTATTATTTAACTTTAAATGTTTGGATGCGGTAATTATGAATGGTCATTCTCTAAATTTTGTCTAAGTTAAACAATTTATTATTTCGAAAATATACAAATAAATACATTTATTGAACATGTTTTTCACTTTCATTTACTCGGCTTAAAAACAAATAGGTAGTTTTTTTTTTTCTGCACAAATAATTTACATTTAAATTACTTATAGCTTTTAGAAACGTTGAGTAATCTTTACTTATAATAAAGCTGAAAGTCTCTCTGTCTGTCAGAATCTCTCTCTGTCCGGAACCCTTGGTCCGGATCTCTGTCTGTTAGGATCCCTGTGACGCGCATAGCGCCTAGACCGTGCGGCCAAATTTCATGAAATTTGGCACAGAATTAGTTTATAGCATGAGGATGTGCACCTCGAAGCGATTTTTCTAAAATTCGATTGTTCTTTTTCTGTTCCAATTTTAAGAACTTTTCACTGAGCAAAATATCAAAACGGGGGCGAATAAATTTCTAAATGATCATAACGTGGAACCGTAACATGAGCAAGCATAGCAAATTGGCGAGAAATTCATCATTCGTTATTTAAATATACAGGCGAACCAAATGACCTTTTCATTTTCAACTACGGGCAAAGACGTGCGGGTACCTCTAATCAACTATAAAGCATATGAATTCGAAAAAAAAAAAACCCCTCCAAAAGGAAGGTTTTAAATAAATAAATAAATAACAATAATAATAGCAATAATAATAAAACGATGATTCAAGACTTGGCTACATTCCTTGATTGCAAAAATTTTACTTTGTCAAAAAGAAATTCAATTTTTTAAAGACAATTTCTTAAGTTACTTTCTCTGTCCTAATGTTTGCTTTTTACTTCCGTTTTTAAAAGATGCCAAAAACAATGAAAATTAATGGTAATTATAAAGTTAGCATACTTCCGCTTTACAAGTGCTCTCAAAAATAATGATGCAAATAGTTAATTTCAATTCTGTTTTGTTGATAAATCTATTTTGTTTGTAGGATTGTTACTTTTATGCCATTATTATGCAACAATTAATAAGTTTGCTCTAAAAGGGAATTTCGATTAAACAAATAGTAACGACGAATGATCGAGTAACGCTCCTGACTTCATCAAGAGTGAAACTCGCGCCACGGCATGATAATTTGACAATATATTTTGGCAGTGTTTAACATGCAGGGAAAGGCTTTATTGTAACAAGGAAAGCTTTCTCGAAAGTTCGAGCTTCCGTTTAATCTGAGGTGCTTCACTTTATTTTAAGTCACCTATATTTTTTAGTAGCTAAAAATTTGATTTTCAGTAAAATCTGAAAATAGAAATATTTTGCAGCTGTAAAACTTATTGAATACGTTCAATAAATAATACAAATACAATGAGAGGTTTATTATGATGTTTTGGTTGCTTTGCACACATAAATGTGTACGGATGTCGAGAAAAAAATAGGTTAAAATTCGTCTAAAAGCAATTAAAAGAAAATTTATATGGTGAAGTTTGAGTGATAATTTTTTTTCGTGACGACGATTAGTTCTTTTTCTTTTGCAAGGAAGTAAAAGGTGTTCCTCCTAATGTCTTCCAAGTCGTGTAAATTTTGAATATGGAAAAATTTACACAACTAAATAATCCAGATAATCCGAGTTTCCAGTAATCCGAGGTGAAGTGAGTCCCAATTACCTCGGATTTTTGAGACTCCTAAACAGGCAATTGCTTCGTTCAAATGTAGAATTTTACCCGTCATATCTTGACGGATGATTTTCTAGTGAGGAATTTAAACAGTATAACAGCGTTGAAGGAAGATGAAGCCTTTGTAAAAGAATGAATAGTCAGTTTTAGCTTAAGTTATCAGTAAAATTAGTTGTTAGTCATAATAATCTAGCTAGTAATGTTTACTACAATAGCAGATCAGTTAAGCAGACACCAGAAATTTCTAAAGCAAATATTCTGGCATAACGTTATTTCTTTTTTTGTAGCACTGCCTTTGAGGGGTCTGCGTACGTTCGGAGTCCTTTTTCTTTTTACTTTCTTTTACAAAAAAGGAAGCATTCGCGAAAAAAATTTCACTCAAAAATCGACCTTAATTTCCATTTTACTCACCCCCGAATGAATATTGAAATTTTTTTTTCGACTCGACCACATGTGGATAATTGCCTAAGAACGTATAGACACGCGAAATATCCATAATGATGATTGCCGAGTTAATTACAACGAATTTTCTGGTGACGTCTGTATGTACGTATGTGCGTATGTATGTCGCATATCTCAAGAACGGTAAGTCCTAGAAAGTTGAAATATGGTACGTAGACTCCTAGTGAGTTCTAGTTGTGCACCTCCCCTTTTGGTTGCATTCGGGTGTTTCTAAAGGGGTCTTTTGCCCCTTTTTGGGGGGGGGGAAATCATTAATTTCGATGTAAACTCAAGTGGTGTTATAATTTATTGGACACTTGGCGATATATCGCCAATTTTTTGGTCACCAAGTTTTGTCGCCAACTTGGCGACAAATTTGGCGATTTTTTAAAAAGAAAATCTGTTTCAATTTGCCACACTGTTGGTGATATTTAGAGAGTAAACTGTTGAATCACATTAAAACTGCCAATAATGAGAAAATGACATTAAATTGGAGTGAAAGGAAGTCATAGGATGCACACATCAGCTTGTTTTTTTTAAAATCTAGTTTCAATATGGCCACTGTTGGTGATATTTAGAGAGTAAACTATTGAATCACATTAAAACTGCCAATAATGAGAAAATGACATTAAATTGGAGTGAAAGGAAGTCATAGGATGCACACATCAGCTTGTTTTTTTTTTAAATCTAGTTTCAATATGGCCACTGTTGGTGATATTTAGAGAGTAAACTATTGAATCACATTGAAACTGCCAATAATGAGAAAATGACATTAAATTGGAGTGAAAGGAAGTCATGGGATGCACACATCAGCTCGTTTCAAAATAAAATTTAAAAAAAAAATCAAATATTGACAAACTGCATATTTTTTAATTAAAAAATGATTGAAGGTAGTATTCTATGCATAGAACAGTAAACTTCCGATTAAATGGCGATTGGATTATCCACTCTGGTCTTTTCATACTTTTTTTTCAACGGTGATGACTTACAGCTAACTAACTTTTTTTGTAAAAATTTAAAATGTGTTATTGTTAGTTTTTAGCTTTTACATATATTTTTTACATTCAATGTTATCGTTTTTAGCTATAATTTAAATACATGTGTGAGTGTTACTCATATTTTTTAGCTATTATATACATTTGTATCATTTCTTTCTGTATTATTCGGAATATCAGCGGTTTTCGTTTATCCGCGGTTACTGAGCTACCCTATTCCGCGTATAATCGGAAGTTTACTGTATCATATGTATAGTCATATCATGGTATATCTATGCATAGTATGCATAATAGTATCTAGAAATGTGTAAGTAACAAAAATATTTTTTTCTAATGAATTTTTTTAAAAATGTGAAATTTTAGCAAAAAAAAAGTTAATTTTACAATTAACGCTAAACAATACTCATATCAACTCAATATACTCTAAAAATCCTTTCTAATTTAGGTTACTAAATTACTTACCTGTGTTCTAACTAAATGTTTCATAACATTCCAAAAATTAAAAAAAAAACGGCAATTTTCTTTAAATTCAGATTTTCTACTGAAAGACTTTTAATATTTTCAGGTTTAATATCTGTTAAAAATTTTAAATACTAGTATAGAATTTAAATTTTAGTACAAAACAAAGTGAAAAACATTTTGAAAAAATGTGGTTGATAGGTATAAAATATTTCAAATTATGAATAAAGCTTTTTTAAGCTTTTTTTTAAGCTTTTCTTTTTTTTCCCGTCTCTAGGGTCTTAAATCCAACTTCCGGTTCTAACGATATCGCTTCCGGTGTACATAATTTGTAGCAACTTCGTTTCTAATAATCATGGAACAAAAAATGAAACATTTTTAGAGTATTAAAAATCTGTTCTTTTAAAAAATAAAGTTAATTGAAATAAAAAACATTTATCTCTTTTTAAATGTAAAAATGGTCTTTTGGGAAGAGAAGACAAGAAACTTATTTACCTAAAGATTCT
This sequence comes from Uloborus diversus, assembly GCF_026930045.1. NCBI lineage: Eukaryota > Metazoa > Arthropoda > Arachnida > Araneae > Uloboridae > Uloborus > Uloborus diversus. The sequence goes on from NC_072734.1 coordinate 106,339,214, forward strand.
GTAGAAATTATCATGGAGTGGAGCATACCAAATCGGCAAAAAAAAAAAAAAAAAATATTACTGAAATTGCTTTTTTTACTTCTCAAGGAACTTTTATTGTTTCTTAATAACTGTATTTATTTGATGAATTATTTTACTTTTTAATCCTCAAGTTGGAATATTTGGCGGATTTGTTTACATTTTAATCTTGTTTAATGGTGCGTTTTGTTTAAAAACCAAACATGTAGTTTTAAATTTCAACAACCTTGATTTTGGCAACTTTCGACTAGCAGATAAGAGCTTTATTTTAACTATTTCGAACAAACATTTCAAAAACGCACCAAGTATCTCACAAAATAATTCTCCTAAGATTCCGAATTAAAGGAGAGAAAGGAGAAAAATGTGCATATTAATAAACAAAGAATATTTTTCTTGTTGATACTAAGTAAAATTTATTAAAACGAAAATTATTTTTTGCTCCATTCAAGCAATTATGTAATATTGCTATAATTAACAGGCAGCAAAAGATTCTTGATTTATAACGACACCTGGTAAGTAGTTTCAAGAGGGGTCCTTGATTGAGGCATTATGAGGCAATGCCCCCATAAATCCTTTCCTGCTCTTTGGTAAGCCACTGTAATTACTATAACAAATCTACTGTATAAGAGGCAAAAATTATCAATGAATATTGCATCAGCTTGTTTCGGGTTTAAAATAAGTGAATTCTTCCGTCACTTGTAATTCCGAAATACGTGTATGAAATTTTCATTGTGAATTTGTGTCTTATTTAAGCTAGATTTATCTAAGTCTAGGGGTGACTCGTGTACATGGCCTTTACCTAGGCACCAGATTATCAGGTGCCTAGGTAAAGGGCAAAATTGGTATTCGTCACCGGCCATAGGGCGACTAAATGAAAAAACAAACGGAGATTAAAAAATCAATCCCACTCGGTCGCCATCTTAAAAAATAAAATAATGACTTAAAAGTGTGCAAAAGGCATTCAGTAGGTGGTGAAATCTTTTCCACCATAGTCAAGATACAGCCTTTTATGAACTGATTTACATTATAAATATATTAATTACATTAATTAATATGTTTAAAATGACTAGCTTTAATCAATTTACAAAGAAAAAAAAATATTGTTTAGCACTTTAAGTTTTTTTTTAAAAGAGTCCACTTTTTCAAAGTGGTTACAAATAAAATTGTAAATTCCAGCCACTGGTGACTAAAGAATTTACCTAATTTTTCCTTTTACGTCTAGGGCTTGGTCTAAATTTCTGTTGAAAGAGGAGCGAAGCGAAGCCCTGGTAGTCTTCAAAGCTGATTTTCATTCGTAAAATTCACCTAAAATAAAAAGAAGTAGAGGGGTGGAACTTCCGTGAGCTCCCACGTAAGTTAAAACCCCCCAAAAATAATTATATTATAACGAATTTAACTTTGTGCTGGAAATTAAATGAAACAATTTGTCAACGCTTTGATGCACAAATTGCAATTTTTGTGCATCAAAACGAGGGTTAATTGTTTCATTTAATATTTATATTGTTGGGAATCCCAGGTGTCTCCATCTGGTGGGGAAACTTTGCGCCAACATTTTTGTGGTAATGGCATCCGTCGATGGTGGTGCCACATGGATGAATGGATGCAATATGGGGGAGGGGGAGAGGATCGGCGGTTTTCTTCCAGGAATTGTTCGAATTTTCAAACCTTGGGGGGAGGAGGGGGGATGACCTCAATCGGCCCCCGCAATGTGGATTCGCTATTGCCTCTACATGCATCGCTAAACGTGGTTCAGAGGGATCAAATGTGTTTTCACAGTTCATCGGTAGGGGGCGCTTATGCGCCATCTAAAATTCTATATTTTTCTACAAACTTAGCATAGTCTATTGCAGCTCAAGCTTTTCTACAGCATTGCTCACTTTAGTCTCTTGTAATTCAGCTGGATCCAGTCACTTGACCCTTAGAAGAGGCCCAACTTGGTCGGGCTCGATAAAATAACATTTTGTAATGAAATTGTAATTAAACATTTCTCTAGTCCTTTTACTTTTACTTGTAAAATTAAAAAATTTTAGCCTATAGTATATTAAACGTAAGCCCGTGCTCTTCAATTTGATTCAGTCACCTGATTTGGATAAAGTTTTCAAACTCGGTTGTGTTAGATAAAACATGATTTTGTGATGCAAATGTAAATATGCAATTTTTTGTCATCCTGCTTTTACTCGTAGACATCGAAATATTAAATTTTCAATCCTCATATAAATAATATGGTCTGGTGGGGTAAAGTGGTCATAAAATCGCAGGTTTTAAGCTTAGGTGGATAATAAATACAAAAAATTCTTTAAACACTTCAACTTTTTTTGTTGTTATTTTACATTGCATTATTAAAGAACACGGTACATTGAATTTTAGGATGAAAAATATTGATTTTAGTAGTTTTATAGCACTTTATTTTCCCTATGTTTTTATGACCACTTTACCCCATGGGGTGGGGGAAAGTGGTCATAGCATGGGGTAAAGTGGTCATAGTTAAAAATAGATGCAAAACCATTATAAATAACCCTAATACTTGTATATTTCGGCTATTTTTACAGTTGCAAGTATACTCACGAGTACATGCGTGTACTCGTGAATATATACGTGTTGTGTGTTATACACGAGTAAACACGTTCCTATATGAGTAGATACATGTACACATCAGATACATGCATACACGTGCTTACTCAAGTATATACGTGTATATACGAGTATATAAGCATACATACGAATATATAAGCATGTATCCGTGATTACCTACAGGCGTGTATACGTGTTTGCATGAATACATACGTGTCACATGTATATACGCGTCACTATTATATACGTGTCACGTGTATATACGAGTATATACGCGTGTAAGCGAACATCATATGCGCTTATGCACTTGTATCTCGAGAAAATACGTGCATACTTGAGTACATATGTGTATAGTAGACGAACGCATATATAAGTGTACATACATACATATATAGGTATACACGAGCTAATTCGTGGATACATCCAGTGCGTCTTTGGGGGGTGGGGGGTACGTGTCTACTCACGTATATATAATGTGGAAGCACTAGTATATACGCAATGTATACGTTTATACTCCAGTACATGTATGTATACACGAGAATATACGCTTATATACATGTCGGCCTACAGAGTGAATCCAAGCTCTTGGGCAAAAATCAAAGGGCTGTAAGAGGGTAGGATAAGACAAAATTAAGATTGTGATCACTGACGCGCTACATGCACACAAAGCCCGAAACTGATGGATACAAAGCAGGGCACAAATTTGTTGCACAAAGATGATTTTACCTAACATTTTAGTTTTTAAGAAATATTTAGAGCAGTTGTTAGAAGTTACGGTCTGTAGTAGCTCTAATACACACATCGAAACAAAGCCGCAGCGACTGATAAAAGTTTTTCAAAAGTCTCGTTATTGCAACAGAGAGTGATCTGTGAATGCGACACATTTGTATTACAGCTGCAGGCCGCAAATTTCATCAATCGCATTAAAACTTTCTTAAGACCTAAAATGTTGTGTAAAATTGACTTTGTGTAATAAATTTGTGACTTCTTTTTGCATCCATCAGTTTCTGGCTTTGCGTACATGTAGCGCGTCAACATTGTGTTTGTGACCATATGTTCCTTATGTGATTCTTCATTCTTATCCTCGCCTCTAACACCTTTTAATAATTTGCTCAAGAGTTTAAACTCACCCTGTATACTTGTATTTCTTATGCTTGTATGTAAGTGTCTACTCGAGTATGTACGCATATATACGTGTCTACCTGAGTATATAAGTGTTCTTATATATACGAGTATATGCGAGCATATACGTGTACAGTAGAATGTATAGCTGTATGGATAAAAAATACTTGCAGATTATCATATACGTCTTTATTGGCGCATTTATGTGAACACGAGCATATATGCGTGTATATAAGCATATACTCGTATATTTAACCCCGTTTTCTGTAAAAACAATACATATGAAGTAAAATTAATATTTAATTTGTATCTGCCTTAAACGTAAAGATTAAGTGACATTAGAAGAACAATATTCGTTAAGCGTAATATTATGACCACTTTACCCCATCTTACTGAAATTGTTCTAAAACATTTTCTAAAATAGATTCAGCTTACTGCTAATGAGTAAGAGTTCTTGTGACATGTAGGAAGCTTCCTGTGCAGTCAATCTGTTCCTAATTCTAACAAACAAAATTTCCCAAGGAAGTTAAAATAAGTGTTTAGATTTTAAAAAATGTCATATTCACGCAAAATACTTTTTGTTACCAAATAAAATTTTGCTAGTTGTAAAATTTTGTATTCAAAATGTAGTTTTTAGCTGCCCTACTCTAAAATAAAATTTTCACATTCATTCGAGCATTTATTTGCAAGCTATAGCCATATATTTGAAGTATGACCACTTTACCCCATTGACCACTTCCCCCACCAGACCCTAGCCGATGATCGAGAAACCCACGTATTTCAACAATGAAACTCACGCCACGGCCAGGGTCCAATTTCTCAATAGGCAGAGTAGGCAGTTGCCTAGGGCGGTAAAATTTTCAGGGGGGTGGCAAATTTTGCTTTAACCACATATTTTTTACATTATTTTTTTTATTCTTGAAAGTAAAATATTAGCATTCTTTCATTTTTCACAGAAAATTTTTTCTTGTCATTTAATAATGATTATTTTCACACATGTTATGAAAATCAAATGTTTTTCAATCATGGTAATTGATCAGTGTAAAATAGCAAGTGAAGACGATAAGCGGGTGTCAATTTCAGAAAGTACCGTTACGTTTATACAGAAGTCGCAACAAGATTGGAGTTTGACTTAAGATTTTAGTGCTATACTTAAGTTTATTCAGTACTGGTTTGTTAAGTGATTGACGTTTATTTTCTTTTTTATATTATTAATATTTAAGATTGTTTTCTGTTAATATTAAGTCTAGGAGGCAAATAAAAATGAGTGACGAGTGAAAAAGACTGAATGATTTTTAACAAAGGAAACATGTTAAATTAAAAACCGAAGAACAAAAAAGAGTTATCAAAAATTTTTTAATATGATATCCTTTTTTCAAATGGACAGTTTTCAAAAGTGGAATTTTCAGACTCTTTTTCAAAGTAATCCAGTTACAACTTATTTTGTGAAATTTCAAATACCGGTATTTACACAGGTATACCGATATCACGTTTTTAAAATATCGAATACCGGTATTGAATTTTTGGCCCGGTATTGCAATCCCTAGTCAAACAATGAACGCTACCTACTGGAGTTTAGGGTTAATCCACTTTAGTTAGGGTTACTATTTCAACTATCAAAATATCGCCAAACAGGCTTCGTTCAAATGTAGAAGCAATTTTCATCCCTCATACCTTGACTGGCGGTTTTTTAGTATGTTTATGAAGGAAGCCAAAATAATTTCAACAGCGTATTTAATGCAAGCTTCTGTGCTTCAATTTGGTTCCATCACCTGACCTTGATCAAAGTTTGCCGATTCACATGCTCTCTAAAGAGCTACATCCACTATAATATTAAAATCTGTTCGCGTCCGTCTGTCTGTCTGTCTGAAAATCGATCTTCTCGAGAACCGCTGCGAATCGAGAGTCAAACGAGATACCGATCAATTCGAAATTTTCCAAAGAAAACAATAGAACCAATCTCGTAATTGTACGACTTTAATTAGCGGAGATATTAATTAAAACGTTAATTAACATAACGTTATTCAGGAAAGTTTATTTCTTTCCTGTTGCCATTTTGCATATGAGTAAGCAAATAAAATTCTAAAAATTGTTTTAAAAGAGATTTTGTTTGGCTGCTGTCCAAATCTTAAAACATCGTTTCCATCTAGAATTTCATTTTAAATTAGTTTAAAATTAGTTGCTCTATTCGGACATAGCTTTATTTATCGTCTGTCTTTTTTTTTTTTTTATTTTTTACATTCAACGTTCTTAACTCTTTTCGCATATAAAAGTTGTTTCTTTAGCTATGTTTATTGATTGTAGTGTAGGTGTATCATTCACTGGCTTCATATTTTGGTACATTTAGGATGTGCGACTAATTATGTTTATTTTGTTCGACTTTTTACCGTCACATGGGTGAGTTTTCGAATTGTAATAACTCTCTTTTTCCTTCCTGTTTTTATTTTTGAAATACACTTTGTATCGTTAAAAGAACACGTTAAATTAAGATTGTTTGGATTTCTTTTAAGGAAACAGAGTTGAACAAAAAGGATTTTTTTTAAGGATTTTAACTAAAGCTTAATTGGAATCTGATGACTTGATATTAAATTAATGCTTATTGGTATTTAGTAAGTCTTGGTGCTTTAGCTTCACATAATCAACCAAAAAAGGGTGTGTCATTTTATGTAAAAAGTTGATTGTAATTGTACATAAATAGTTCAGATATAGTCCATCAGATTTAATTCAGTTTAAAGTGAGCACAGATTATAGTTGATAATGCATATATTTTCATCTTTTGTGCTAATTGAAAATACTCATAACTTGTATCATTGATAACTATGATTAACGTTAAAGATATTTTTGCCAAAAATATGCTCTACTGGTGCTTTGCAAACCTTGCAATACGCTTATTTTTTTTTATTCTTCAGCGCTTTAGAAACTGATGTCAGAGTAATACAAAAGCACCAATTGGACATCTCTTTCATTTTTTAAGTAGCCCGTGCAACGCCGGGCACGCAGCTAGTTTTATAATAAAATTGTAAATGAGAAATTCGCTGCTAGCACGGACGTTCCAGTTCATTTTCATTCATTTCCGACTTCCACGCAAAAATCTTGCATCCCTTCACCGAAGAGTTATCGATAGATTATGCTTTGTGAGTAGATTGATCATGTTTGATAAGAAAAGCATTCTGCGGCCATCTGGTTCGATATCAGATAATCGATTAATCATTTATTTGAAGGTCATCACTGGCGGATATTGAAATCGCTGTTTGCCTCGATATAAAAAGCAATTTGTTGAGCTGTTGCCTCGTTCGTTTCGTGTTTCTCATCATCCAAAACTGATTACAATAAGTGAATAGAATGTATCTAAGATTCAACAATGAAAATCGATTACTTTTAAGAAATTAGGACAGACTGATCAATAAATGAACAACTCGTAATTTTGTTTCAAAAAAAAAAACGGTTTTAAAGAATTTTTCTTTGATCATAACTGCCCAACCTCCAGTCCTCTAGCCATAAGTGTCCCTCGAAGCTAATCCATGTGACCCGTTGTTATGTTCAATGTTACGAATCCAATGCTATGATCTGTCTGGAACCTTCTAACCCAGCCGATGATCTTCATTCGGTATTAAGAATGATTGTTGCCGATTTGGAGCCAAATATTCAGAAATTGATTTCTGAGAAACAGATAGAAACTTCGTATTATTAAAAGAAAAAAAAAAAAACAGACAGTAACGACAACAGTGGTTTTTGGTTTGTGATTTTCCTTCCTCTTCTATGCGTCCCCCCCCCCCAATATTATCCTATATTCCCATGATGATAATTTTGCCGAATAGAACTCCAAATTTTCTCGAATGATGACAAATTTTCCGAATTAATATTCGGCAAAATATGCAGACTACAGAAATTTTTGGAAATGTCACAGTGACCTCTCGTAAACTCCCATCTGAATGTCCCTGGAAACTACATGCATTTAATTGGGATTTGAATGCTAAGACACTAAGAAATAAAAATAACATAAGGCCTACTGTCTAACCACGGATTGTATGGAAAGGCAAACATCCGGTTTACACGCGGAAATGGAAGCATCTATTAGTTTTCAGGGATGTCAGATTTTGCAGATGTATGTTAGCCTCTAAATTAAGCAGAGTCTCATTCAAATGAGCGCATAAAATTTTTATTTTTCCCCTCATTCAGATGGAGTCGCCTTAACTGGATGTTTGCCAATTCCATACAATCCGTGGTCAAACAGTATTTACTTCAAAACGAACTCAATCTGAATTGTTTTATCTGTAAATAATTAGACAATTCTGCTAATTTAAAAAATCTGATGTGGATACCACACTATTTCCTTTTACATCTATTAAATAATCAGTATTTTTTAATAACCAAAAAGAAAAAAAAAACGGGTGCGTGCACTTATGTACGTGTCCATTAGAGGAAAGGGAAAAAGCGAAATATGGCAACTTTGCCCTAAGTGCCTTGGCGTAGACAAGGAAACACTTTAAATATTTTCGCTTATAGTTTGTCGATGCAAAAAAAAAAAAAAAAAAAACGTTTTACAGAGAATATTTTTGCCAATGTCGGCTATTTTAACGTGATTCAACGAATAATTCTCTATATGATAGTGCTAAATTGAAACCAGATTTGAAAACTAATTTTTTCGCCAAATTTGTCGTCAACAATATATCGCCAAGTTTGTGATAACACTTGACCATATATCGCCAAGTTTTCTTCAAACTATGGTAACATCACTTTAGTTTGCATCACTGATTTTCCACAAAAAAGTATAAAAGACCTCTTTTGGAACATCCGAATGCAACCAAAAGGGGAGGGACCCAATTATACCCAGCTAAGAGTCTACATACCAAATTTAAACTTTCTACGAAATACCATTTTTGAACTATGCAAGATATGTACGTACGCACATACAGATGTTACGAGAAAATTCGTGGTAATTAACTCGGGGATAGTCAAAACGGACGTTTCGGGCGTCCATACGTTCTTAGGTACATATGCAAACGTGGTCTGTCCGAAAAACCAACCCAACATTCATTCGGGGTTGAGCAAAGTGGAAATTTAGGCAGATATTTTAGAGAAATTTTTTTCGCGAATACGACACTTCCTTTACTATGTAAAAGGAAGTAAAAAGAAAACAAAAATTAAGTCATACACCGGGAAGGTTATTCAAACGAAAAAGAAAGATTTTAGAAAAATTAAGTGAACAAAGCTTTTTTTTTGTCCCTCCTATAAAATTTCAAAAAACGGATTCATCCCATTTTGATGAAAATATCTCTAGTTTTGATAGCAACTTCACAAATGTAGCACATGATGTTTCGTAACGCTCCAGAAATTGTGTCTGAAACTACACATTCAGAGCTTTCGCTCTTCATTTCCTGTAAAACAATTGAACAACCGAGGCGGAGCCCTCTCTGCTTAATTGGCCTAGTCATCCAAGCTGTCTAATGATTCGGAAATAAACAGAAATGGCCACTTACGATCCCTAAGGCCCGCCGGCTCCGTACGTGTCCATGCACATAATGACCTCCAACCTTCTGTGCTCCGTGATCCCTCGGAGGTCATTTCGATGACCGTGACTAAAGCATCTTTGACACTCAGAAAGGGGGATGTGAATTTTATGACTTACGATAGACAGCATCTGGACGTTGAGGAACGTGTGAAGGAAAAGAGTTAATTCTCGTGACTGATAAATTAGAATTTCGGTTTTACATTTCAATAAGAAAAATAAATACGACGAGCGTGCTGTAATTGGTCGCTTTAAAATAAAAGAAACGCACAATCAATAAAATACTGATTTTTATAAATTGTACTTCAAATGCTACTTGAAAAATGAAATAGTAAAATAAAGCCACCAGTAGGGTAAAGGTACCAGTAACAGACATGCTTAAGACATCGCTCTCTGGTTAACTCAATTTTCTGATACTTTTAATGTATTTAGACTTTTAAAACTGTCTTTCTCTCATGCAACCACATCTCATCTAACGTTTGGCTGCTTCTGGATCCTTTAAATTAGTTAATTCTATTTTTATTTGCTCAATTTCGAAAAAAGGTCCGACCCCCCAGTAACGGACACCGAAAAATCTGATGACACCTAGCAACAGACAGGATGGGGAAAGGATGAGTAATGGACAGAATTCCCCTCTTTCTCTTCAAAATGTGCAGAAGTTTTTTATTTTTAGATCTGATACCTTATTAAATTAAATAAACATGAAACATCGGCAGACCTCGTGGTGACTGTTCATAACCTTCCACCACTGCCTTGTAAATACTAACTGGCTCATAAAATTCACTAATAACACTAGATGGCTGCACCGTATTCATGGGTCGCAGCAATGTCAGTTTACCCGCCTGAAATTCTTATTATTTAAATCTAAACATACGACTGTCTTTTACTAGACCCTTGTTTGTTGCCGTTACCGCAGTTGACAACTGTACTAATAGTTGACATTGCAATGGTAGTTAGTAGTGAACATTTATAAAAGATATATAACTTAACGAGAGAAGGAACAGGGGGCAAAAAATTAGCTAAAGGTTAAACATTTTGAATTTAAACATGATTCTATATTTTTTAAAGTTTTTGTACAATTTCAAAAATTTTTTTGCTAATTTATTTTCTCTTTATAAGTGTCAACCACTTGTGGTTTTTCTTTGCTAATAAATTTCATGCAGCTGGAGTTGATGTTCGTACCATCAAACCACACAACTACTGAAGTACTCATTCAATAGTTTTAAAATTAGTATCAACAAAATAAGTGTTCTGTCCTATCCTAGTTTTGTAGTTAGTGTTGATTGTGTGGTTTGTGTTGTTTCTTGTAAAACATTTTTCTTACCTATTACATGATAATTTGAAACAGCCTATAATCGGGGAAAACTTAACCTTGCTTTTCAATGCCTCAACTTTTATGGAAAAATTAAATAATTTAAAACACTTTACAACAGTTTAAAAAAATGTATAGATAAATACATCTCTATTTAAACGAGCTGATGTGTGCATCACATGACTTCCTTTTACTCCAATTTCATGTCATTTCCCCGTTATTGGCAATTTTAATGTGATTCAATTGTTTACATCCTAAATATCACCAACATTGGCCAAATATAAACCAAATTTAAAATTTAAAAAAAAAATCGCCAAATTTGTCGCCAACTTGGCGACAAAACTTGGTGACCAAAAGACTGGCGATACATCTCCAAGTGTCCGACAAATTGTAACACCACTTCAGTTTACATCGAAATTTAACAATGATTTCCCCCCAAAAAAGGGCAATAGACCCTCTTAGGAACATCCAAATGCAACCAAAAGGGAGGGTGCACAACTGGACCCCACTAGGAGTCTGCGTACCATATTTCAACTTTATAGGACACACCGTTTTTGAGTTATGCGAGATACACACATACGCACATTCATTCGTACAAACGGACGTCACGAGAAAACTCGTTGTAATTAACTCGGGGGTCCTCAAAATGGATATTTCGGGTGTCTTAGGTTTCTAGGCATATATCCACGTGTGGTCAGATCGGAACAAAAACTCAACATTCATTCGGGGGTGAGAAAAATGGAAATTAAGGCCGATTTTTGAGTGAAAAGTTTTTTGCGAATACAATACTTCCTTTTTTGTAAAAGGAAGTAAAAATGAGTGGAAAAAACATTGTTAAATTTGTTGTCTACATAAATTAATGCGTGCAAAATTATGAAATGCGCGAAATTCACCATATTTCCCCCTCATACATAAGAAACAGGAAAAGTGAAACGGACATCTTCAAAACCAAAAAAAAAAAAAAAACATAAAACACTCAAATGACTCTTGTAAAGCATTTTGATGATGACACTTCACCCTATCCTTGCAAATAACAGAGAATTAATGTCCAAGTTCTCCGCCCACTCACCGCCTATATCCGCAACAGTTTTACAGATAAATAAAGAAGAAAAAAACGTCATCGGACATGGAAAATACCTGCACCATTCCCTCGTAAAATAAATAAAATGCACGTAAAATAAATAAGATGCACGTAAAGCACTCAGAGCACAAGAAGCCGAAAGTGGAAGAGGAATATGTTACGAGACATTTCTTTCTTTTTGGTAAAAGAGAAACACACTCGCTCCAGCTGTTTGAATTGCCCATTGTGCGTGGAAAAGAAGAAATACGTTTTCCATGCTTCTGCCAAAGAGCATTCAACAAAAGATGCCGTAGGTCAGGTGTAAAGGCCAAACTCAAGCTAAAAGGCACGTGACTGACAGCTTGTAAGTTCTAGTGATGTCTTGGTTATGTTGGAACGTCATGTAACATCACTTTTCAGCGTGCATGGTTCATTTAGCGCTATTTTTCTTCACGTTTTTCCTTTTAAGGAACATTATGCTGTTCCTCAGAATAATTTTTCGCGCCATAAAGTGATTTTTAACTTGATGTTAGCTACCGTCAATTGTGCTACACGAAATGAAGAATGTATTTGATGAATTTCGAACAGCGCCGGGGTGTTTTTATTTCTCGCCTTCACAGTTGAAAGTGGCGGTGAATTGCCACTGAGAGCAATTGTTCCGCATTCGCCATTGAATTTCGGTTCAAAACACAATCATCAAGAATTCTTCTTCTTTTCTTTTCTTTTTTTTTTTTTTTTGTAGGATTTGTAAACACTATGAATCATAAATGATTTTTGAATTGAATAATAATCAGTCAGCTATGTCAGTTCTTGTGGATAATTAAGTTAAAACAATATTTGGGGAAAAAATGAGAAAGAAAGCCATTGCTAAATAAACTGTAGTAGAGGCAAACCTAACCTAGCGGCATCGTAATGCAATGATTAGGGTTTGTATATCACAATGGTGCCAGGTTAGGTTTGCCTTAATTATAATATCACTAGTTTAAATAATACCTAGAATATATTAGAATTTCATTCAATTTTCCTTCGTAACATTTCTTCTAATCCCCCCACCCACACCCACACCCACACATTTTTTTAATAGAGTTACGTATAAATATCCTTTTTTTGACATGAGGTTTATTCCTGCTTACTAGCATGCATTTAAAAAAGAATATTAAAAGAACCTGTTTTTTTGCAGAATCGGTTCCAGTCGAGAGTAAATGAAGTTTTTGCTTCCTAAACTAATCCTACGATTTTCCTGCCTTCAATTAAAATGTAGGGGAGGCTGGGGATACTTGATCCCCACTTTAGTTTTCAATTTTTTTTCGGTCTGCAAATTATCAGTTTTTTTTTCTTTTTTTTTCTTTCTTTCTTTTTTTTTTTTTTTTTAAGTGCGTGAACACATGTAATTTTTCTCTACCTGACAGTATTTTTTTTAGTTGAAATGAAACAGATATTTTTTGGTAAAATATTATTTTTCAATAGTTTCATAAAGGGATCATGTTTCCCCATATCAAGGGATGCATGATCCCTTTATGGGGGATGCTTTATCTTACTGAGAAAATACATAAACTTTTTATTAGATCAGCAATTTATTCATGGATTTTAGTTTTCCACATAATGTTTCTAAAAAATAACACTGTTTCTAATTTTATTAGATTATAATAATGTGAACACAAAATAACATTGTTTTAAATTCCACTAGGTCATTTGTAAAAAAATGCACACAACTTTAATGAACTTATGATGCTTTTGATCAGTTACTTATTCTCCAATACAGTTGTGAACAATATATTTTATAAATGACATTTTTTTAAAAGGAGCGTAATGAAAATAAAATTACAACAAATAAAAAAAAAGTAGGATGACAAGCGCTAAAATCAACTTATTTGCTTCTTGTCTTGAAATAAAAAAATTAAGAGTTTTATCAATTGAATTAATTTTTAAAAAGAGGGAAGAAAAATGTAAGTATCAGTGTATTTATAAAAAAGAAAAGAAAGCCTAACATATGTTTCCAAAACCTGAAAAGTCAAATGCAAACAACTCGTTTGATGTAGTTCTTAAAGTTCCGCGCAACCTAACTGGATGTATGCAACTTCACACATTTTGTCAATTTTTCAGGAAAAATAGATTGATTAAGCATATTACTATTCCGCTTTAAAATACACTTATTTCAAACTCTAGAAATTCAACTTTGCATTCTATCCGCTAATGGGTCTACGTCTCACTGTCAAAACTACAGGATGCATTCAGCACCTTTCAGAGGAGAAACGCTTGTTCACCAGCGGCACCCAATAACGGAGCCGAAATGGCACCTCTAAATAGGGTGAAAAGCAGGCCCCTTTTAAAAAATAGACAGCCAGAGTGAAAAAAAGGAACTTTCGGAGAGAGAAATGGCACCCTTACTACAGATCCTCCCCCTCCCCCGTATAGTGTGCATTTTTGAATACAGTTGTATATATATATATATATATATATATATATATATATATATATATATATATTTTTTTTAAAGTTTTGTTTCGATTTATGATATTCTACGTTTTGGACATTTTTCACATTGAATTCGGTACTGGAAATGATTAAAACATGTAATTATAGCATTTGATCATATTTCAGAGTTTTCAACATATAGTTAAGAAGTGCTCATTGCTTTAATTCATCTGATCGTGCTCTAACTCAATGTTTCTCAACCTCTTTTGCCTTGGGCGCGGTAAAAGCAAATGAAAAACTTTGCGAACCAGTGAAATCTTTATCGTTTTCTTAAAAATTCATAAAATAAATAATATTAATAATATTAACTCTAAGGCCGTTAAAAACATGTAATGTTAAAAATTAATAAAACAATAAATATCTACCCCTTTACTTGGTATCAAAGATCTGTCACAAATACGTTATAATTTAAAGACGAGTAATTATTTAAATAATGTGAGAAATTATACATTTGCTAAAACATGACGCATTCCGTAAATGAAGCATAACTGTACTCATGGATTATTTACATGAAGAGCCAAAAATATTCAGGGATATTATAGTTACGGAAAAACAAAATCGTTTCATAAACGTTAATCAAGATCAACAAAATAAAATGCACATAAAGTTTTCGACACTTAAAAAACCAAAAGAAATTCTAACGCTATCGAGACATTAACCGCTAACAGGAAATGATTCTAACACTTGAATGAAAAAGCAAAAAAAAAAAAAAAAAAAAAAAGTGAGAGAGAGAGAGAGCTCGACTGAGAGATTTTTCTTTCTGTTATAATCTACGAAGCATAAGAATCATTTTTATTAAGGTTCTCACTTGTTGATTATTGCTAACCTTTTTGCTGCTGGTGTTGTTTTTTTTTTTTTTTTGGTGAATAATAAAAGCTGCTTGTCGAGTACTCAAGAAAATAATGTGAGATATTTTTAGTAGCGTTTTGAATGATGGAAATTTCACGACAGTAACGGAAAACTGAAACTAAAAAACAGTAACGGTAACTGAAAAGCAATAAATGCACTTTTAAAAACTTTTAACTATGTTTGAAAGCCCTAAAAGCTACAAAGTGATCAAAAGCTGTACTTACTTGTAATTTCGGATAATTAATCCTAGAAAAGTTGTGTTTTAATCCAATAGTGTACTTTATTCAATGTGAAAGACACACAAACGCAATCATCATTTGTCCGCCATATTGTGGTGGTTGAATGTATGTTTAAGGCAATAGCACATGCACAATAAGTCTTTCTAAGATTGCATGCTGTTTCGGCTCCTCTGCTCTATTTCCTTGCCTGAGTTGCACCTTCAGGAACCATTCTTTTACCTTAGAGGGAATATATTCACTCGTCTGGAACCCCTGGTTATAACAGTGTACATAATGGGCAACTCACTTTTTTGTTGTAAATCTAACTATAGCAAAATCATTTTTTTTTCATTCAAACAAAGATTTGACATCTATTTCAACTTGTTCAAGCTCATTTGACTGATCAGAACATAATTCATCAGTAGAGTTAGTTTATGTTTAGATATTTGAGGTTTTATGTGTTTTACAAGTGCGAACTAATATTTTAATTGTTTAGCATATTTACTTTGCAGGGATTGTTTTAATATATCACTCATACTATGATAAATTTTATTATGTTAACATGGTTTCGATTGTTTAAAGCCAATCTCAACTAAGTAAGCAACAGTTATGGGTCATTTTTCAAAAATTGTAACTTTTCTGTCACATGCCTTTTACTGTAAAAACTTTAAGGAACAATTCATTTAGCAATGATTTTTAATTTCATCAAAAATATATCTATTTAAACCTGCCAACAATTTTTTAATAATAGTTTATTATTTGAGTATATTTTTGGTTCACAACATGTGATTTCTCACCTCCGTTGCATGTCACACACCTTGTGTGACTATTTATGTTGCCTAATAACTTGTTTAATTAAAAATATTTACGAATTTATTTATTATTCCTTTCACAAGTGTCTCAAATACTAGTTGTTTTGTATATTAAAAAATTGTTTGCTGCAATTTTTTAATATAAAAAAAAATGACTGTTAATAATTGCCATAAAAATTGTTTGTTGCAATATTAAAAAATATTTAATTTTTTAATATTGTGTTTCAGTTTGTTTTAGTTGGACAACGAGTCAAGTCACACAATAACTTAACACCTCCGTTACCTAAACACAAAATGTCATTCCTCATTAACGCGTGTCAGTAATGACATCAAATTTTATTTTCCATGACCCTTGTTTATTTTCAGCCATTAGTTGAAGTTAGAGATTTTTGTTGAAAACCAAGAAGATAGATTTTGCTTTAATAACTTAGTGTGGTTAATTCTGACTTCTCACCACCGTGAACTTGAATTTCAAGGATGTAAATTAATGTAAAAAAAGAAGTGAACATGTTTTTATATGCTTAACATGTGCAGATTGTAGCAACGAAGAAAAAAAAAACATTTCCCTGAAAAATGTATCTATTTGGCTTATATTAATCGAAAATTCCTCACCTCCGTGACAGACCTTATCAATGTCATTATTTCTGAGGTGAAAATAAATGATGGAGGGGAAATACATCAATAATAGGCATTCAACCAAAATTATAAATTGCCAGTATCTCCTCAAATTTATTAAATTCTATTTTTAACATTCATTTGAAGCAACTAATTAAGCCGTACTTTAATTAAGTCAGCTTAATATTATATTCATACTAATCTCTAAAATAGCTGATTGTTTGCACAATTAACAAAATTACTACTTTTATATTAAATTGGTCTCAATTTTTAATTATTATAAGGTTTTTTTTTAATTTCCGTAAACAATGTATTTTTTAAATCTTTTATTTTTGAGTAAAATAATTGGAGCTTAGCTGGGCCCTTGTTTATGGTTACTTTTAGTAGGTAACACTTTCATTTAAGAATGAAAAAAACAGAAAACAAAAGGTTTCGAAATTTAAAAATATTTGCGTTTAAAAGTTACGTTTTCTGGAGAATGATCCTTCTATGGTTTTCATTGTGTTTATATTGTCATACTTGATCCCTGGGATCATGTATCCCTCTAAGCGATGGGATCAAGTATCTCTAAAATGCTTTTTTTACAAGCATACTTGTTCTGCTATTAACAATTGACGAAAATTTACGAAAATATGTCTCAATTATTTAATACTGTCTATACTTTAACATTACGCCTTGGTATATTATTTAAATTGTATGTAATGTAAACTTCAGAATGCTTTCTTAAAAAAAGTTTCCCGTGACACATTCAGATAATCATTTTTTAAGCTAAAACAAAATGGCTGAAAAAAAGAAAATGTTGTCAGTTTTTAGGTACAAGTAGTAACAGTAGTGTCAGGTTTTAAATCTCTACTGATTTTGGTACGATTTTGACTGTGTGATCATGTATCCCCAGGGATCAAGTATCTCAAGTCTCCCCTATTGATTATATCTTACATATGCAAAATTATTTATATGTATCATTTCAAAACTAATTAGCTTTTTTTTTTGTTCTGCTTACATTTTAGGATTTTTAGGTATTGGGTCACACTTTATATGATTTTTTCCTGACATTTTTGTTATTTATAATGCTACTCGAATGCTTTATTCTTTGATAAAAATTACATCTGTTTTTCTCAATTTTCTTGCTTTAATGGAATCATTTGAATTTGGGAAGTAATATTTTGATTAAAATATCTTCAGTGATAGGACTTAGATTTTGATATCATTGCGTTTTCGCATTATTTTTCTCCAAACGCATATTGCGATTCTTTCTCCCCTCCCCCCCCCCCGCTATTTTTACTCTCTTTCTCTCTCTTCAAAAGCATTATTTGCTTTTTTGCTTTGAAGACTTGCATGTTTTTTTTCGGCTATCAAAACGCGGATTCTAATAATGAGTCTAGAAATAGAAATGCATCTACACTAGATTATATATTTAAACTGATCTGGCAGAATAATATTTTTCACCTCACAATTGTGTAAATTTTATTTATTCATTGTTTTTATTATTTCTTAATTTATTTTTTGCTTCGATAGTTTATCATTGTATTGGTACGTTCTTCGCTGGTTGGAAAACCTTTTATTGGTATGATTTTTTAAAATTTCACACCTCCGGTATTGTCTATGTTCATTTACTATCCGAGTACTGTCTAAAAATCAAAGTTCAGAGAGAAGCAAGAAACTCCCCGAAGCAGAAAAAGGGAGGGGGAGAGAGACTGCTAAAAGTATCGTAAAACATTCCGTAACAATTTCTTAATTTGATTCCGAAAAATGCAGAAAACAATTTTTCTCAATCAGATGGCACATAATTACATCGATGACTGAGTAACCTCCTTCCTTATCGGGTGTTCGTTAATGGAAGGAAGGGAAATAAGAAAACAATTCTCTCACCTCTGTCTCGTACGCAGACGCAATTTTTATTCAGTGAAAATGTTTACCATAAAAAAATAACTACTCCTTCGTTATGCAAAAACGAACCAATATACAGAAGCAGAAGATTTTACGCGCAGACAGATTTTGAAAGATGGTTGCTGTTTTATCTTGTAGTTTAAATTTAAAAATGAACTCAAGGTTTTTGCTTTGACGATGGATGAACAGCTCGTAATTTGTTTTAGAAAATAAGATTTTAAAGGTTTTTCTTTGGTGAATTGGCAACAATTAACTTCCTACTCCTACTACAGAGTTCCAAAAAGAGAAAAAGAAAATTTAAAATTTACCGTTTGTCCACTTAGAACGTGTTTATTTTCTGGGTTGGGACATTTTTTCCCTTTAAATTCAAGCAGGAAAAAAAAAAAAAAAAAACAGAATTATATGGAACAACTTAAGTTTTTCAAGATTTGTTTAAATTACACATGTTATTAAAAATATTTTTACTCTTAACTGGTGAGGCCTTAATTAGTGAGAGGGGGGGGGGGGGGTCTTACGCCTCAGAAGAATCGAACTTTTACATTACAATATTTTGTAATGTTTACTTATACGGCTATATATGCATGTGTATATATATGCCACTTATGGCACTGTTTAAATTATACTTGTATAAATGAAAAACGGAAAAATCATTTGAGAGTTGTCCTACTTTAGTTTTCTAATTCTTATGGAGTGCATAAGACATAAAATGTTGGGGTTTGATACACCCCACCTCACCACTTTTGTAACAAAATAATCTCCTCTCCAGGTAAAAGTTAGTGGCAAGTACCAAGTACTTAAGTTTTTGAAGATAGGAATTTCTGAACATAGAATTACCTTCATTCACCGGGTAGGGTGTCGTATTTGGTTATTTTATTTTCAAGAAGAGTGAACATGATCATCAGGTTTATGTTAAATCAATCACGACAGTGTCAATCTACTTTGGCATGAATCATCGCAATGTCAATTAACGCAAATTATAAAATTATTTTTTTGGAATTAAAACTTATTCTCTCGTTTTTTATGCGTTTTTTCTTCTCGTTTTTCGCAGTTTCATTGCATTGGGACACAAAGTCACCGCAGAGTCAATTTATAATGTCACAAACTTATCACGTGTCGATTCACTTCGGTTTTATTCATACATAGTTCCTTCTTTATAATGAGGAATCACTCGCTGTGAAATGAAAACAATATGCAACCCTTGATCGCTCAATAAACTCTTGTAAAATGGATGAGGCACGTTTTTGCTGCAGCAGAAAGCGGCATATTTTGAATCATCCATCACTCTTTTTTTTTTGTTCCTTATAAAAAATAAACAAGTGCGATCCGAACTTCGCAAAAGCACAATCAGCCTTTTCAATAAATGAAATGAATCCTAAACTTTACATGAATAGTTCAAGAGTCCGCAGTGGCATTTTGATGACGTTTTTGTGATAATTTAAGAGGTGAAATATAAATCGTTTTCACCGTCAGGCTTATTTTTGCAACTAATTATCATGTTTCTGTTTGCTCTGATTTATTTTTGCGTAAGCAAGCGGTGTGTTGTCTGATGTTTCAACGCATTATCTCAGGTATTTTGAATCCCCCTCCCTCGATGCATTTTATTTGTTCAATAGCATTATAAATATTGTAAGGAATAGCATCGCAAATCTCGTTTTTTTTTCAAAATTAATTTCAAGCGGTTTTATTTTTATTGTTTTATACTTTAACTAGTGGCACCCGCACGGCTTTGCCCGTAGTAGAAAATCAAAAGGTCATTTGGTTCGTCTGTATATTTTCAAATAATGGATGATGAATTTCTCGCCAATTGGTTATGTTCATTCGATCTTCCCATGTTACGGTTCCACGTCATGATAATTTCGTAATTTACTCGTTCATCTTATGATAATTTTGCTCCGGAAAATGTTCTTAAAATTCAAATTAAAAAAGAACGAAATCGATTTTTTGAAAAATCGCTTTGAGGTGCACACCCCCAAGCTAAAAACTAACTTTACCAAATTTCATGAAAATCGACCGAACGGTCTAGGCGCTATGCGCGTCACAGAGATCCAGACAGAAATCCAGACAGACTTTCAGCTTTATTATTTAGAGATTATAGAGATTATTAGTGGAGATAACATAAATTTTATTTGAATGCAAATGATATTTAAAAAAAAAAAAATTTAAAAGACTACATTGCATATTTCACGGCATGTTTTCTTCTTTTTCTTTTTTTGCTAACAGCAACGTTAAAAAAGCACATATTTACCAGGAAATTGCTCACGTGTTTCAGGGTTATATGGATTCCCCTTTCATTTTCAAAAGATGTGAGCTTAATTGCAATAGTACAATGTTGATGTATAAACGACATTCTTTTGACATCCCTCATATCCTTATGTCTATTTTGCTCTGGAAATGGTTTTTAGTAGTTCTAAAATACGCGTTTGCAATCTTTTTCAGGTGTATGCTTCCTTTTTAACCTAATTTATGTTTTAAATTTCAGCACAAAACATTTATTTGTTTTGAAAACCTTGACGATCTGAAAATAATGTGTTCTGGGGCCGTGGTGGCCTGATCGGTAAGGCATCGGACTTCTGACCGGAAAATCGGACGCCTTAAAATCGAGTAGCATCGCTACTCGGGCTCGGGTTCCCGAGTGGCATAAGTAACAACAACAACAATAATAATGTGTTCCTCAAAAAATACTTTTCTCGAAAAATTCAAAGAACGAAATATTTAAGGACGTTACAACTAAACGAACTATCAGCATTCGTTTTGACACAATGTGGAATTTTACATTGTCTACTAGGTATCAACGGATGAAATTGTTCATGCTTTTTTTAGGATCGCTTATATTGTGGAAAAAATAATTTTAAATAAGCTGTATCAGACAGTTAAAACTGATTGACGCTCTAGATGTCCCTCAGTCACCACGTTTTTAACTATTTTTTAATAATTAATCGAAAGGTATTTTGGGAATTCAGTAGCACCATTAAATTTTTCTTAAAACAAGTTTTAACCAGGGGAAAAGCTTCTTTAAATAACGCATATTTTGCGTGGAATGGGAAGAAATGCTTATGGACTTGCTTTGAAAATGACAATCAGCTACTCGTGCGGAACTCCATATAGAACTTTAATCTATATCAACATGTGTTATGAATTATTAGTGTATTAGTGTATCCCAGTGCAGATAATTGCGGCTCTGCTTTCCACATGAAAAAAATAGAAGGAAAAAGTCTAATGCGAATAAAAACGGAATTATGTATACATATTGTTTGATTATAAGGTATAATTTTATATTCAAATTGTGTAATTAAATAACCAATTATTAAGTTGCAAAAAATAGTTTAACAATTTTTACGAAACTGTATAACATTTTTTATGTACCGAAACATTACCTTATATTAGTTGCAGACATTTTATTACTGAAACATCGAATGAAAGTATATAACTAATACTCTTTATAACTAATTCTATACAGTGTTTTTATAAGTTGTGTGAGTTTTATGAAAGATGTACATTCAAACTGTACAGTAGTGAAAACAATTGATAAATCGCAAAAATAATTACAGTGAAGCACCGTTTATTATACGTTTTTGAAGGGACTGTATGAAAAAAGCGTACAAATGAAAAACGTATAATAAATATAGGTTAATGCGTTAGACACCACAGGGACCAATTTAAAAAACGTATAATTGATAAAAACGTATGAAAGAGGAACGTATAAACGGTGCTTCACTGTAAATAAATGAATTGTGTGCAAGAAAGTAATGTAACTAATATGAAAGTATAAACTGTATTTTTGAGTGAGTTTTATGTATAATTTTAAATTTAAACTGCATTCAAGCAAATGCAACCTACTGACTTTATATATCATTGTTTGAGTTTCATGTATGATATTCAAGTTGCATACTATGGATTTTTATTGACTAATAGAAACTTATTCGGATATTGTTAGGTTTTTAAAAATTTCAACTCAGTAACAATTCCTCCTCAAAGAGGGGGAAAAAAGCAACCCATTAGTAGCTGTTGGTTCTGTCATGCTTGTCCAACGTTTTGAAGGCAAAGGCAAGTTACAAATGGGAATATAAAATGAACAATTAATATACCTGTCACTGAATGTATTTTCCCCCGTCGAGAACCAGAGGCGCGGCGGGGATAGCAGATATCAAAACAGAATCCCATTTATAATTTTGTAACCACCACCAGTAGAGATAACGCTTTTTCCTTAAGGTAGGGATTTTTCTTATTAGTGGGGACTTTTAGTTACCTCTCAAAGCTCTAGCTAATCTTTTGAACACAGAAAATTTGATCTCATAACCTGTTTTCTTAATTCTTTAATTTGCTATCTTTCCTCTCTGAAATTATTCATATTCGATTATTATAAATTGAGCAAAAGCTTGGAATCTTTAGTAAGATCTTTAGCTATAACAAAAAAAAAAAAAAAAAAAAAAAAAAAAAAAAAAACGAACACCAGAAGAGCCAAATCTCTAAATAGGCAGTGCATACAGCTGTTTGAGACTTCACATACCATTTTTATACTAGGTTTGAAAAAAAAAAAAAATGTCGAAAAATTTTATTTTTTTCTGCGACATCTCTTTAAAACAATTCATATATCTTTTTCTCCATCTATTGAAATGGAGATATATATTTTCAATGGTCCTAGGTTAATTCTTAATAACCTGCACAAAACTAGCGATGGTCCGTCATCACAGTAAAGAAAAAATGAATAAAATACTATAACAAGTCAGCATTTATACGTGAACTTGACTTTTTAATTTTGGAAACATTTTTGTACAAGCTTTAATTGCGCTTTCGAAAACAAGGAAGATGAACCAAACCTTTTCAGGGAAAAGCAGAGGAGATTTTTTAGGAAAGGACAGTGCAGGCTATGGGTGGCGTGACATGACACTAAATTCGGTTATTCCAAACAGTACAAATTTTAATCGCACTGGAACTCCCGATTAGCGGATTAATCGGCGTTCAGATTACCAATAGAACAGGGGTTTCTCATGCTTTTGAATACATTGAACCACTTTTAGAAATACTAAAGCGATTATTATAATCCTTAGTACGATCTTTAGCTATACGAGCCGAATTTATAAATAGGCAGAGCACACAGTTATTTGAGACGGCGCATTTTACTCTGTGTAAATGTTTTTACTGTCCTTGGGTATGTTCGAATAGAGTAACCGGTTGACCAGTGGCTAACCGCGCGCGGTCTAATACAGCTACTGGTTGATGAAAACTAATAAAAACATCTTGACAATGACCGTAATGTCTTCAAATCAACCAACCGTTGCAACTGGTCATTCTATTCGAACATACCCCTTGAAACCAAAATATTGCGATCCACTTCATCTCCAGAGCTTCATTTACTTATTTGCTTATTTTTAAAATCAATCATCAATTAGAAAGAGGAAGACACTTTAAAACATAAACCCTTCATGTTTCGTTTATTTAAAATTGTACCAAGACTTTTTTTTTTTTTTTGCCATGCGAAGTAGTTTATCAATGACTCAATCAATACTACTCTGTGTTTCCAATCTGCAGAAAAGTTATGAAAGAAATTATCTCACTAGAAGTGGTTGTACTGTAAATACATAGCTAACATGTATTTCACCATACCTATATGCCCGGCTCTGGTAATTTGAGGCTTGACCTTGACAATGTTTACCTCTTTTTGAGGAGTTTAGTGAAAAAGGGAAGCGTTACAACCGCGAGTTTGAATTGGACTACCTTCCCAAAACTACTACGAAAGCAATCCAACTAAACTCAGTGTTAAGCACCCTTCCCACAAAAACGATCCATTTTCAAGGTCAAGCTTCAACTTATCAGATCCGCACTTTAAATGGATGATTTCTAAGCCTTCAATGCAGACATAAATATTTACACCCGGTGGAAAATCACACATTTCACAGGCTTAAGACCTTAGTTTAACTTAGTATACAACCCAGAGACCATCAATAAATCAAGGGCTACAAGAGTGGCAGGGAAAGCAAGCTTGTTTTTAGTTTTGAGTGACGGTTTGTGCGAGTCATTTGTTTCATCATTAATTTTGTTTCTCACTTTCCCGCAATTGACGAGGAGTTGCTGCAAATGAGAAAAGCAGGGGGCTCTCCTACCACAGCGGGGAATTTCCGATCCCCTTCGGGGTTCGAACCAATTCGAACCTTGTGAGAAAAATAGGATATCACAGATCCTGACACACCCATACCAGGGTGCGGTGCAAGTCACGAGTAAACAAAAATGCGGGCTGAAGCTCAATGTCAAGTAAATATTTTCTGTGGTTTTCAAAACCAGAGTCCCCAGAGTCTCATACGGAACCAAAGTAATACACTTGAAAATTTGAGTGAAAACCCAAGTATAACATAGCAAACTTGTATTGAGAAAGATACCAATGTTACAGCCTAAGTAAGGTCTGCTTTAAGAAAAGAATGCTTGAAAAATCTAGTGAAAAACAACAAAATAATTTAACAAACTTGTTGCGAGAAACTAATGTTGCAACCTAAGTAAGGTTTGCTTTAAGAAAAGAATGTGTGAAAAATCTAGTAAAAAACAAAAGAATAAATCTAACGAACTTGTTGTGAGAAACTAATATTGCAATCTAGGAAAAGTTTGTTGTAAGCAAAGAAATATTTTCGTGAAAATCAAAGAATGAGTTAACAAACATATTTTGAGAAACCACAATGTTGCAACCTGGTAAAGTTTGCTCAACAAGCAAATAATGCATTGCAGTCTGCATGAAAATCAAAGCGTAATGTAACAAATTTGTTCTGAGAAACAAATGCCGCAATTTAACAAAATGAAGTTTGAAAGTTTTCCTGAAAATCAAAGTTAATTTAATAGACTTGTTGTGTTGTGAGAAACCAATGTTGTAACCTAATAAAACAAAGCTTCAAAGTTTTCTCAAAAATCAAAGTGTAATTTTAAAAATTTGCTGTGATAAACCAATATTGCAAGGTACGCTTCAAGCAAAATATATTTGAAAAATTTCAAGAAAATCATAATATAGCTTAACAAGCATGTTCTGCGAAACGAATGCTGTCTGCTGGGAAACACACAATGTCACACATCCACTTCATCGTTTCTCAAAGAAACTGCTGCAGCACGGGGATCAGAACCCTGAACCTTCTGGTTCCGAGTCACAATGTTACCGCTGAATCTCGAAGTGGAATAATGCAATCAATTATTAAACATTGCTTAAAAGTGTGATACAAGCTACATTTTGATGCCAGCAGATTTGAATTATGTCTCCCTATCTATAAAAGTCGCATCACTCTCAATCACATAATCATTTAGAACAAGGGCGCCCATATACGGAGGCAAGGGGGGGGCTTAAGCCCCCCCCCCCTTGAAATTAGAACTTCCTTGTTTTTAGTACTTTTTTCTTTGCAAAAATGTAAAAACATTTCTTCTCCAGCCATTAATGAATAAGTTATTAAAAATGTCAAATTATAATGACTCTAATCTGTCCAGAAATCGGTTTCCATGGGGAAAATATTCTGCTAAATCATAGTTAAAATATCTGAGCCCCCCTTACAATTTTGCATATAGGCGCCCATGATTTAGACGTATTTGCAGCCTCTCATTGTATCGTCTTTTGTTGGGACTAGAGATGTAAAATTTCCGGAAATTTTGAAGTGGTGGGAAAAAAAACGGTTTTTTTCTGGAAAAATGGGAAAGTTGATTTTTTATCAATAAAAATAGGGTTTCTTAATTTCTCTTGGAACATATAGAGGGTTAAGCATTAAAAAACATATGCAATCCAGGCATCTTCTTTTTCTGCTTGACAGAAATACACATAAAGGTAAGTTTAACTAGAAAAAAAAACCTTTTCCTTTTATAACGGAAAGCTTTCTTGGTCAAACACAAGAAATAAGTCAAAGCGTAGTTCAACCATAATATTGGGTAAGGTGTGTCTACTCATAACAATTAGGTTTTCTATTTTAGATTGCCTTTGGCACTTGAAATAATAATAGCATTCATTGACATTCAAACATGATTGATATTGTTTGAAAGAAAAATAAGTATGATTTTCCTCCCTTGCAATGTAACTTTACTGTCTGAAAATGAAAGCTTTAGAGTTTTGATTTTTTCCAATCCAGTCTAAGTCCAAATCAAAACTAAATTGGTTTTTCTTTATCTTTCCAACAGAAACCCCAAACCAAAACTGCGTAAAGGTTTCTAAAGCTGAACCAAAACTCACGCTGGAGTTTCAGTTAGCTATACGGCCGTGGTAAGCACAGTTGTAAAAGTAGGCATACCTTCACTTTTGAATAAAATTGAGTTATTGTAACCAAGTTGTTCTTTGTTTCGCATTTTGCTTAATAAATGAAATGTTTTGGATCATTTTATCGGAAACTATTTTTTAGAAAAATTTTGAAAAAAAAAAAAAAAAAGACATCTGAATCAAATATATGGAAGAGACAATCTTTAAAACGCACGTAATGAAGAGCCAAACTTTAAAAATCTCAGTTTGAGCTCAACTGAAGATTCCACTTCTGTTCTTAGCACGGAAGAGAATGCAGAATTTTTTTAAAGTGGTATTTAATTTACTGAATTTATAAAAATTAAATTCTGTATTTTTTCAAAACTTTTTATCTGAGTTTAAATTTTGTTCTGTGTTACGTAAAAGTTAAAAAAGTTCTGTGTTAAGTAAAAGTCCCCCTTTCCAAAAAAAAAAAAAAACGACGAAAGTCGATTTTTCAAGTCGCTCACATACTTATGTTTTTCCTTTTAGGTCAAAAAAAAAAAAAGAAAGAAAAAAAAGTTTCATACAATTTGAACAATGGCCCAACCCGCACCGGCATGCGTCTGAAAATGTGAACCAACTCTGCATACTAGACTGGATCGAAAAAAAATTTTTTTTTTTGGAAATTTGGAACTTCATGTTTAGAACACGTTGCCTCTAGCCGCACTACAAAACTATTTATCCAAATCAAAAAGTATTTAGGTCTCGAGCAGGCCTAAAATTTGTAATTTTCTTCGAAAAAATCATTTAATTTCTCTATCTATTTTTAAAATTGTAAGGTAAATTTTAAGAAGTTATCAAGATGAAAAATATAAACAATAGAGTCGATAACAGCGTTAAATCGCAATTTTTGCTCTCTTGCGATATTTAAGTCTCCCACTTGGTACTCAAAATATGGATCTTTTCAATTTTAAGTTAAATTTTTCATTTTAAATACATTATTTTTTTATTATTATTCATTTGCAAATGTTGATTTGAAAACGTGTTCGCTAATAAATTTTGAACTTGATATTTTATTTTTTTTTATATATGTGTAATTTTTTAAAAGGTAAATCGAAAAAATCCAAATTTTTGAAGAAAATTATAAATTTTAGGCCTCCTGACGGACACCTAAACATTTTTTAATTTTTATAACTGTTTTCGTGGTACATGTGGTGATATAGAGGCAACGTTTTTTATCAAAATAAAATTTCGGACTTCCAAATAAAAGAAAAGAATATTTGGCCTAGTACACAAGGCTGGTTTACATTTCCAGGCCCAAATAGGCACGGGTAGTCGTTGTTTAAATTATATGAAACGTTTTTTAAAGTTATTTTGATCTAAAAGGGAAAATATAAAAGGATGTGTGACTTGAAAAACCGACTTTCATTTTTTGAAGACACTCTAATAAATAAATAAATAAATAATTGATATTTTTGAGACAGTTTTGTGGAAAACATTTAATTTTTTCGGGTCAAAAAGTATTAAATGTTTTTTAATCTATTCATGCAAATTTTATTATCATACAACTTACATTATCAAAGTATGACAGTATTTTAACATACAAGGAGGTGGGAGGAGAAGGAAATAGCATCAATGAGATTTACTAATTTTATCACTTTTTGCTGAAAATTTCAGTTAAAACTTCCTGAAAAGTTGAAAAAATTCAATTTTTCCGAATCGAAAATAAATTTCTTCGAAAAAAAAACGTTTTTTTTTCCTTTTTCTCCCCCCAAAATTTTCCGTTTTTTTCGGACTGTTTTCATCTCTAGTTTAAAAAAAAAAAAAAAAGCGCGACATGCGTAATAAATAAACTTTTATTAAAGTTAAAGTTAAAAACATTAAATACACAAATTTATGAAATATATTAAATGCTGATTGCTTTGATGGTTCAAAGGATCCATTTTTCAGTGCAAAGATATGAATTGATAGACGTATGCGTAAAAAGTCAAATGATTCTACCGGACATTTTTTAATCCATCAGCTCTTTTCGCTGTGAAAAGTGGTTTTTTGAAACTATAAAAAAAATCGTGTTTGCATTTGATTTTAAATTTGTGGATTTAAGTTTGTTTGTCCAACTTTTAAAGTGCAAAACGCGATCTAGTCAAGATCCGAATAGCGATTCAGCTATTGAACAAGTAAAGAATAGGTACAACTATACAAAAAAAAAACTAAGTTACTGTAAAATCACTTATTTCCGAGGGGCTTTAACTGTCGAAAATTTCGCGAGAATGTTGTAATCGCGAAAATTTAACCCTCGCGAAAAAAATATTTCGCGAGGTTCTTTAGTTCGGTTCATAAAAAATTCGCGAAAATTTCACTTCGCGAAATCAACCGATATTTATTGGTTGAAAGTGAAATATTAGTTGAAAGTGAAATCAACCAATATTTTTCACTTTCGCGAAAATTGCGGTTCACGAAAATAAATGCTTTTACAGTATACTTATATTGGAACGACATTCTTATTAAAAACAATCGAAGAAAAACTACCTATCAAATGTCATTTTAACAAGAAAACTGAATTTAAAATAAGTCTATTTTAGTGGAATAAAAATCCAAAGCTGCAATTTAAACTGTAGTATTATTCTTGTGCTTTCCTGCATTTTTTACAGCTCTAAACACGACACATTATTTTTTCGTTATCATGTGGTTTTATGATTCATAGCTACCACCACTATACCCGTACCAACACTTAATCATAGCCTGTAGTAGTAGTTAAAACTCCAAATCACTAATTTAACTTTATCCCCCTAGCATTGCTAAGCCTAAATTTCCGCAAATTATTTACGAAAACAGCCACTGCCTTTAGCTAAGCACTCCTATTTTCGGTTTTTAATTTATAACCTTGCTATTCGTGTTTAAACGAGAGGTGTAATTATACTCCTTTACCAGGGGTAAGGGGGTCAAAAAAAAAAATGTAACAGCCAAACTGCTCCACCCTTCTCTCTTATGAGCACATAACAGAAAATTCCGCATGAGAGGGATGTGATGATTTTCTTCTTTACATAAAAATCAGTACAGTTATTTTCCCTTCAACATTTCTGAAATATTTTCTCTAAAAGTCATCATCAATGTGTTTTGAACTGTCATTTATTGTTCAGTTTTTTTAACTAAAACATACTACATTTAAATCAATGAATTAAAATAATAACTTAAGCTTTATGAGCAGAGTCCGACAAATCGTGGGCACCAGGTTGCAAACGACTAAAAAAAAAACTTTTGCGAGGCGACTTTAAGAACAAGAGTCTTACAGGGGCATGTGGCATTGAATTTTTCTATCAACTATGAGAACTAATTTGTATGGAGTCGAGTGGTGCAGCAAACGGGGGGGGGGGGGGGGGGGGGGTCGGATGGGAAAACCCATCCCAGAGCAATTGGTTTTAACATAAATGCAAATTCTAATACAGTAGTTTATCATATGAAAGGGCTGTTTTGATTGGAAAAAAAAAATCTCTGGAGGTATTTTTGATCAAAACATTCCCTTCAGAAGGTATTTTTGATTTAAAAAAAAAAAGCCTCCAGAAGTTTTTTTGATCAAAACTCCCCTCCAGAATGTCTTTTTCATCAACCCCCCCCCCCACCAGAGGATATTTTTGATGAAAAAACCCCCTCCAAAAGGTATTTCTGGCTGCGCTAGTGATGGTGCCAAATATTGTTTCCTGGCTTCTAAGAATTTGCAATTATCCTCCATATGTTTTCATTTGCTAGGCATTAGAATATGTAAAGCATTCATGCGTTGCAGTGATACCCAATTTACTACCCACGGGCCATATGGAGGCACGCGTAGCTGATTTTTGTGGCCCGTTTTCATGTTCAATGTTTCAAATCGAAAATCATGTTCTCAAACCTTTCGAAATGTTTATTTCATTCGGGGTATTGCGAATGATTGTTGAAAATTTGGAGCCATAAAGTTAAATAATTAGTTTCCAAAAATCCGATGGGAACTTTTTATTAATAAAATAAGTATGTACGGAAATTGATAACAGTTCTTAGTTTTCCATTTTCTTTCCTTTTTTGTGTTTTTCTGTGTTATCTAGACAAACTATAAGTAGGGGAACGTGGGGCAAAGTGAAATGGGATAATATTTACTCTGCTTTTAGCGCCACTCTCCTAGTAATATTTTAACTATGTAGTAACACATGTAGGTTATTCCAGTCAAGAAAAAGTTACCTCTGAAAATCAAAGCATATGATAATACAAGCAATTTTCAAAAACTGACACTCAGATTGTAATATTTTGTTGTAAGTCAAAAAATTATTTTGATGTTACCGAATGATAAAGTTCTTGTTATTAACATTTTAAATATTAATTGGGACCTTCTAACATTCGGTGCAGTATTTATTTAGTTAATATTTAGTTCATTTGTATTTTAAATATTTTTTGCAATTAGTCAATTGCATGCGGGGCAAAGTGGATGGGGCAAAATGAAATTACGTGAAGCACCGATTAATACGTTCCTCTTTTATACGTTTTTATCAATTATACGTTTTTTAAAATTAGTCCCTGCAAAGTCTAATACACATTAACCTATACCTATTATACGTTTTTTCGTTTGTACGCTTTTTTCATAGAGTCCCTTCAAAAACGTATAAACGGTGCTTCACTGTACTTCATTTCGTTTTTCATTCAATCATTTATTAAATCACTTACTTATTCATTCATTAACTAATTTATTTACATTTCTTTATTTAATAATTCTCTTATTAGTTCATTCTTTGTCTTATTTTCTCATTCATTCACTATTTTATTCACTAATTTATATTTCCTCATGAATTAATTAACTTATTTAATTATTTATTAGTTTATTGCTTCACTATCGTTTCAAATACTCAATTACTCTTTTATTTGTTCAAAAATATTTTTTACAATCGAAAAAGAAAAAAAAAATAATTCGAAAAATACTTCATTTTTCACTTTGTCCCATGAAAAAAAAAAGGAGGGGGGGGGGGGAATTTCCACCTTTTTTTGAAAGTACAAATTTACTGTCAAAAATAAAAAATAACGCTTCAGTGCTAGTTTCATTATAAAATACAATGTTTCTTCTTTATGTACTGTTAATTTTCAAAACAATTTTGCAATTTGTTCATTTTGAAAAAGCTCAGTCATCTTAACTATTTCATTCTGCCTCACATTCCGCTATATTTAAATTTCATATGTGTTCTGTTCAGCGTGATTCATCTGAATATGAGGTGCAACCTTCGGGTAAGGTAGGGCTTCACTGATGTAAGGCATTGTTTAAAATAATAAATTGATGTAAACTAAAGATGAACAGCCTTGTTGAGTTTGCAGGAAAATTCCATGTAAGTGCTTTTAATTAATTGCATATAGTCGTTATTTAATTGTTTATGCGTTCTGAAATACTTTCTTTACAATACACTAATTTGAAACAAACAAATAGTTTTGAACCTAAAAATATAATCAACGTTAAAAAACCCACAAAATTTTCAAAAAATAAATAAATAAATAAAATAAATAAATAAATAAATAAATTAATTAATTAATAAAATTCAGACACTTGTTTGGGGTTACAAACAATGCAGAAAAGTATCAGCCTATATATGAGGCAGTGAGAAGCAAAGGGATGTAAGTGCACATTTTCAACTTTTGAGTAAAACGACTATAAAGATAACGTCCTAGGGGTAGGCTTTCATTGATTTTCTTTCCTAAATCATGCTGTACAGCAGCACCTACCAGGCCTACTAGTACCGCTGCTAGTACCATCTCTTGCCCCTAAACAGAGGAGGGGTTCACCTACCATTTGTAATGGTTATCTTCAAATTTTTAATTTTGCCACTTACATCCCTTTGCTTCTCACTGCCTCATATGTAAAGTCATCCAAAAAAGATTTTGTCGGAAAACAGCTTTTGCCACATGGCTTTACTTTACATTCATAACCTTTTTCTATTGAAAAGGGAGTTTCTTGCAATCCCAAAATACGTGTCTGCAATTGTTTGCAAGTTTGTTAATTTTTAACGTTGTTGGTTACCTATAGATTATATTTTTATTGTTAACGCATTAATTTATCTTTCAAGGGCGATTTTCTTTTTGACGGGAGCATTATGTTGCCAAATCACTTAAGCCTAAATGAATGTTTTTCATGCGTTGTCATAATTTTTAAGAAAAGTGTTTTGTGCACTGAACGACAAATTATATTGAGTGTTAAATGTTTTCAAAAAATATTTCTTCCTTATATAACGATCAGCAATTATTGTTTAACGTTTTAAAGAAGTTCTCTCAGCAATTCTATTCCAATTCATCTCGTAACTTTTATATGTCGTTATTATTCAATTTTTTTGACAAAGATTTAATTTTAGTAATAATTTAAGTTTCATGTATTAACTTTTTTCTCATTCTTGGTAAAATATTTATGTATTGTGTTCGAAAATAAATCCTATTAAATTTTTACACATTAAAAAATAATTTTGCTTCTTTAAGTAATAAGTAATCCCTTATGGAATTTTAAAAATAAGTTTCATCATTAATTAACGCATTTGAAATTCAAGCCCTGATTAAAATATTTTATCTTTATCCCCTTTTTTCAGCTTTTGATGAGCTTCAAAAATGCCACTTAGCCTAATTAAAAGCGATATACATTTTTGCTCATAGAAAAATCTCGATAATGGTTTTCGAGTTCTATTAATAATTGGGAAATTTTTAAACCGTCAAACTAATTTGATTATCATTAATGAGATTTATTACCCGCTTTTAAGTGCGAAATTAAGACAACGTGTTTCATATTTTGATACTTTTAAGAATTTATTTTTAATTTTTACTTTTCTTTGTGACCGTCCATAAATTATGTCACACTTTTTTGAAAAGCTTTTTGACCCCCCCTCCCCTGGCCTTTGCTACATGTCATGCTATTTTTCATAAACATATTCTTATAAAAATGCATAATGTCACACTTCTTGCTACCCCCTCCCTCCCCTTTGTCGCAAACTGTCTCAATTTCACGACCGCCCCTTCCTTCCTCAAAGCGTGACATCATTTGTGGACAGCCCCTTATTTATAAAAATCGAATGACGCTATTGCAGCAGCCGAAAGATGATTTGGTACTTTTTCATTAATTTAAACGCAAAATATTTCTTTCTTCTTCTTTTCTCCTCTTCCTCCTGCGGGATTATAAAACAATAGCTAAATGTCGCGTAAAATTGTTGAAGTTGCTTTTGCTCAAAAGTGTCAAATTTTGTACCGAATTATTATAGATTATTCAGCAAAAAACAACCTTTTCTGTCTACTAAATAAAAGTAGGATAACGGCACCAGTAAGAGACAAGGGTCTAGCAACCGACAGTCGTAAGTTTGGATTTAAATAATAACAATTTTAGGCGGGTAGAACTGATGTTGTTGTGGTCCATGAATGCGGTACAACCATCTAGTTTTATCAGAGTGAATTTCATGAGCTAGTTGGTATTTACAAGGCAGTGGTGGAAGGTTATTTACCTTCCACCACCAGAACGAGGTCTTCTGGTGTTTCATGTTCATTTGAATTTAATAAGACTTTATTTCCAAAAATAAAGACCTTTTTCACATTCTGAAGAGAAGATGGGAATTCTATCCATTACTCATCCTTCCCTCATCCCATCAGTTACTGGGTATCATCAGATTTTTCGGTGTCTGTTACTGGGGGTTGGACTTTTTTCCGAAATTGAGCAGATAAAAATAGAATTAACTAATTCAGAGGATCCAGAACAAGCCAAACGTTAGATGAGAAGTAATTGCATAAGGGAAAAATAGCTTAAAAAGTCTAAATACACTAAAAAGCTCAGAAAATTGAGTTAAAACCTGAGAGCCATGTCTTAAACATGTCTGTTACTGGTGCCGTTACCCTAATTTTGTTTCACTGTGTTTATACACATGCAACAAATCGAAATGTAATTTTCATGAGTACAGTTTTGCAAAAAAGAAACCTCATCAGAAAATATTTTTTATTTGAGTGGAATCAAGATTCCTGCAGAACTGAAACGCCGAATAATGCGGAGGTGTACTGAGAAAGCCTAGTGAACATCAAACGATTAAATCTTTGCGAAGCTAATAATCATATTTTACTGCCCAAAACGGCATTTTTTTTTTTTTTTTGAAATTTAAATCGAGTTATAAACTTGTAAGGATTTAAATACACTTTGAAAGCAGAATCTTGTGATATTTTAAAGAATTTTGCAGTCATGACAATACAACGGATAATACGCACTGTCGAATAAACAAATGCCGGATAAACAAGATTCTACTAAATCTTTATAAAATGCTTAGATTCTGAAAAAAAATGGCGACAGTAAAAAGGAACCATTAGTGAAAAGATTTTAAGAAACGCTGTCATGAAGTGATGAAGTCAAAAGAAACAAAACTTTGTCTCCAATCATCGATGATATCATGCTACATCGTGCACTTAGGTCACCTGTTAAGCGCACCTGCTTCATAACAAGCAGATTTCTATCTACAACTGTTTTTATGCAATAAGCAGTCGGCCCCTCAAAGCATTCTCGATAGCAAACACAGAGGAAATACCTTTTTGAAGCCGATGATTTATTGTTTATTTTGGCGTCAAGAAAAAAATGAGAAAAAGCTTCAAGCTTCAAACCTGCAGCCTGTCCATAATGAATGAGTAGGCTTCGCCATGAAGACTATGGTTAGGCCTGCTCTAACTTAAAAACCCTGCAATTAGGTGGTAGGAAATTAATTTCTCCTCTGTATTCTGTCGTAAGAAGAGAAAACGATTGGTAGTCAAACATAACTTGTTAAGAGAGTTTTTTTTTTTTTCTTTTTAATTTTTGTTTTAGGATACTTTTCATCTTCATAAACAGTAACGGGAAAGAAGAACATCTTTGAATAACCTTTTCTGAAAAATGATGGGTATCGATGCAAATGATAGGAAAATATCCTATCGTTTAAGCGTGCATCGATATAAGCTATTGTAACATCTATGGATTGTAAACGATTTTTAAAAAGCTTTTATCTTTCTTGCTCTGGTATGGGTAGGTTGGTGCGATAAACTTTTTAATCGATTCCACATTACATGAACGAATAATAGAAATGAGAAAGTTGATTCTTAATAAAGTTTTTTAAGAAATTCAAGGCTAATTTTAAGTAAGTATACAGTCGACTCCCGCTACAACGCGATTCGACTTACGCAAATTTTCCAGGAGTTACAAATTTTAGAACATTTTTTGTCCACAACACGAATTTTTTAGAAGGAAGTCTCGACTTCGTTATTGGCTATTAAATATTGATTTCGAGAATGTTATTACATCGTTTTAAGCATCACTGACAGCAAAAGTTCCCACACCAAACTAGTCTACGCATCGCGTTGTTAGTGCATCGAATAACCACTCAGCATCTTTCATTTATTTACTTTTTTCATTTTAAATATTAAAGTTGATGAAATATAATGGCACCTTAGTGGCACCTTCATTTAGAGTTTGTGAAGATGGGAAGAGAAAAAAAGTTTCTGATTAAAAAAAAAAGACTAAAATTTTCGACATGCTTGAACAACTACAAAACGTCGACAGTAGCGCAACAATAAGTATAAGTAAATCTTCCATGCGTACAATTAAAAGTCAAAGCAAAAAGCTAACCGTAAAAGTTCAGAACTTAGTTTCAATATTGAAGCTTGTCTAGCAAAGAAAATATTATGAAAATGGCACTGCTCTTGTATTGTGGGTTAAAGCTAAAGAGATCAGAAAGAGGGGCTGTTGCCATAAATTGAAACGTTATAAAAGATAAGGCGAGCAACCATATTTAAAAATGTATCAGATAAGAATAACAATCTGATCACGGAGCATAAAGCAACTAACTTCATTTTTTAACTCATGAATACTATTACTGTATCTATTGTACAGTACTATCATAGTACAACATTTTATTACTAGTACATACTGTGCCTACCGTCTTGTTTTAATTTATGTCTTTCCCTGATGCCATTGGTCATTCATTGCTTTTGTGCATCTTAAAGTATTTCGTGTTGAATAAAACATTTTTTTATTATTTAAATACAGTAAAAGTTCAGTTCTTTATGTAAGAAGCTGTAGTGTATAGTTGAGCTTGTAGTGTATAATGCTTTAAAGCAGTTTGAGGGCTGTTTTTAAGTGTCTAAAAGAATTTTGTATGCTTCTAAGAAATTTGTATACATATATTTTTTCACAACGCGAAATTTCGACTTACGCGAGGGGTCTCGGAACGCATCCCTCGCGAAAGTCGGGACTCGACTGTATACAGTTGTGCATAATGGACTTTTGAAACTTTATAAAATTTGAAAACAATATAGGTTTTCCAGGCCTTAATTGATTAAACTCCTCAATTTAAAAGCTTGTTTTTTTTTCATTATCCACTTGAAAACTTGTATTATATAATTTCTCTGTCGTGTCATCAGATGCTTAAAAAATTTCGGCCGTTCGTTTTAGGATCTACTTTTGCAGAAAAAAATTTCTCTTTCAAAGATGAAATTATTACTATATATATATATATATATATATATATATATATATATATATATATATATATATATAATAAGTTCTTTTATGCCTAAAACTATCAAAACTCTTCTGCCACTTTTTATTCTGTGGCGGCAGGTT
The DNA here is from genome assembly GCF_026930045.1 of Uloborus diversus. Classification (NCBI taxonomy): domain Eukaryota; kingdom Metazoa; phylum Arthropoda; class Arachnida; order Araneae; family Uloboridae; genus Uloborus; species Uloborus diversus. Next base: position 106,376,438 of record NC_072734.1, read on the forward strand.
GCTGCTTTAGCACTGAGTAGCAGAGGAGAAACTTCTTGCATTGAATTTTAATTGGAACAGTAAATTAAATGTTTGATATTTTTCCTTTTTTTCTCCTTTGACCCGAGGAAGAAAGGAGGTGTAAAAACCCTTGTCATTATTTCTAGATTTTTTTTTTTTTTTGAAGTTTCTAATTTAAAAAAATATATTTTTGTGGCACAGTAATTTGGGGATATCATTGAGGAATAATGCTATAGGGCTAAAGTCCCATTCCCTTTCGCGCCGTAGAATGCATTTTAGACTGCCAGTCGAGAGGCCGGCACAAATTTTTTCCAACGTGAATTAGTAGTTGGACAATATAATTCAACATATAAAAATTATTGTTAATATTCGTGCGTGAAATAAATAATTACTAAACAATGCATACAAAATCTACCAAACTAAAAATTCTATAAATGTCAAAATCAGTACGATTTTTGTTATTGCATTTCATTGGCCATTGCTTCGAAGTTAAAAATTATGATGATATTCCTGTTTATATGCCTGTGTGCTTATTTATAAGTTGTTATCTGTGGTCGTCGAAAACAATAATTTACACAAGTGTGTGAAACGGTTTCCCAGGGATTTCGAGAGCCAATTAAATTTATACTATGATTTCGAGCATGGCCCTCTCAAGGGCCGGACCATTAGTTTCAGACTAGGCTGACACGGTCTTCCGCAGGTCATGTATATGTGCTGCAATTTTTGAGGATGAAATTTATTTTTGTCAATCATGTTCCAAAACTTCTCATCCGATGCAATTAATTTTAGTCACAGTCACAATATCGTTTTTGAATGTCCAAAGTTTTTTTTCCAGTTCTTCTCTTCGCACTTGAACAAGCTCTGAAATGCATGTAATAGTCTGCATTTACTTAGTAAACAAAGAGGATTGAAAAAGAAATGTGTTTATTGAATCGATGATATTTAACAGTTGAAAACGCTTTTGGCTAGTTCCATGCGTGACTTACTCTACTAGTGAGCTAAACCTGAATCTTAAAGTGACCTTGAAAATATTATTATAACAAAAAATTGAGATTTACCAGTTATTTTACCTTGATTGATTTTTGATATATATATCTTAGTCATTAAAGTTCATCCATTTCATTGCATATTCTGTGTACAAGTATAGAGCTCAGTTGTGACTCACTGAGCTGTATGTCTCACATAAGACGAACTACGGTTTAGACGAATTCATTTTTTAAAGGTCCCTTTGAGTTCGTTTTAGCGAGGTTCGACTGAAAATGTATGCATGCGTATGAGAGAGGTCAGAGAAAGAGTAGTTTTACTCAAAAACTTATAAAAGTACTGAGGTTTCTGAATTCCGACAGATTTGGAAACACTGTATCAACCTAGCCAAACTTATTGTAACAAAATAAATTTTCACAAAAACGGCAAATAAAATTAAATGGAAGACTAGGCTGGGATATGGGGCCAAAGAACCGATGGGCGAAGAAATCTCGGTACGCATCTCGCGAAAAGGCGAACAAACTTATTAAACTGGTCATGTTCGTGAAAGATTATATTGCTAAAGAAATTTTTGCCGAACGGGAACACATGAGGCATGAGTGAAAAATCTAAAAACTAAAAATAAAAACAAAAGTAATGTGAAGCGAAAAGAAAAAAAAATGCACTAGAAGAGGGGTGGCAGGGGAGGGGTACGCTTTACGGCGGTTAAACAGAAGATAAGTTCGACGTTATGCAGGTGTTGTAGTCACATAATTACGCTGTCGTAATTAATCATGTGTTTCGGCCGGTTTTTCTAGCGATTTTCTTCGCCGCGCGAGGTCGAAAAATTTACATTGCCTAAAGTTAGATTTAACCTCTTTGCGGAGAGAGGAATGGGAGACAGTTTGGGCAAGGTCAGTAGAGAGAGTTTCTTTTTTCTTTCCTTTTCTCTTTCCTTTGGTTAGAGCCTCGCCGACGTAGGTGTGAGAAAGAATCCGGGAAGATCGTTAACTGAGAAGCGATGAGCAAAGCAAATATTTCCACTTTCGGGAGTTTTCTTTTACAAACAGAGCGAAAGTGTGTTGCTGAAAAAGAAAACAATACTTACCGCATTTGAATGTTGTATTGTTTTCAACCTTCCATGGATTTGGTAGCATGAAAAGAAACAAACGGATTTTTAACACCTTCAGACCTCGCGTCCGGTATACCGGACATACACTTTAAACAGTTGCTAATCGTTTAATAATTGATTAAATTACTTTTTTTTTTTTTTTTTTGTAGTTGACTCTTTACATTCTGCCTGTGAAATAATTTTTCATTTTGGGATTGACAACACTAATATATAAGGATTGGGAGATATAGGTTAGCTCATTTTTCTAATTCAGGTCTGAAAAGCGATTTTCCCCCCTGATTTTTTACAAATATATAATCCTTAATTAATCGTTTCAAACGCTTATATTATGCTTTATTACTGTTTGAAATGTTTTTTTTTTATAATGAAATATGTTTGGTACTTTATCGTTTTTTTAATTTGAAAAATATAAGTTCAAAATATTGGACGTTCCATAACTCTATTAATTTTTCTCCTACAAACTTGAAAGTTTGTCTATGAGATACCGTTTATTATAATACACAGTGTATTAAATATAAACATTTTTAATCAAGTATTCCGTAATTCCGACAGAAGAGGTTGAGAGTGTTAAGTGCTATAAATGAACTTTAAAGAACACAATGACTGTGCATTGAATTTTTTAATTAGTTTTTATTAGCTGCGTTGTCCAGAGTTGCGCGGTCTGTTCGGAAAATAAAAATTATGCCAAATGGCTCGTGTTCAACATAATGTGGTAAATAAAAGAAAATAAAGAATGGAATGTTGTCATAAGATGGAATAGTGGCAACAGTTTTTAAAAATCCCCATTAAAATTTGAACCTTAGTCGCTAAAAATTCCCATTTGAATGAGAAAATAGTCCCCCAAAATTACTAGTACAATCTCGACTTTAATCACTAAAACTCCTTAATTGACTGAGGACAATAGTCCTTAAAGATCCTTGTCAGAGTATAAACAACAGTCCCTAAAAGTTCTCATTAGCCCCTCCCCCTCCTCCCGAAAAACCCATCTCCATTGGAAAAAAAAAACATTTCTTAAAATTCTCTATTGTGACAAGGGCATCTGTTTCTAAAAATACGAGTCAGAATAAGGCTAAGTCATAGACTAATAATAAGAATAGACCGAGCTATGGCAACCCTTTTGCTGCTCATAAACCAAACCATGTGACTGGTGGATATCCTAGAAACAGCGGGCGTTGATCGTGGCAGACGATCAACGTCCACGAGAAATAAAATAAATAGAATTGATGGAACACGAAAGAATGATCTTTTATCGAGTCCGATTTGTAAATTTGTTATTCTAAGTTGTAAATATTTTGTTAATATAGTGAGTTTTTCGTTTAGATAGTACTGTGCATTTTCTTTAATCAGTTTCAATAACTTTCTAAGCAATTAAAGATGCAAGCGCCCAAAAAGAACCGGCAAACGGTAAGATTTTTACCTACAATTTCAATTTAAGATACCGATTAGTACATTTTTGCGTTAACGCAAAACGTTTACGCCATTACGTTCACACCAACGCTGACGTAGCAGTTCCAAATGAAATAAATGTTACT